>NC_084889.1:11793260-11910760 GCF_958979055.1 Alnus glutinosa | reverse complement strand
AGAGAGAGAAATTCGGAGAAAATGAGATGAAATGAGCTCATTTGCGTTTTAAAACGTGGCCTGTCCAAACACGGAAGTGACCTGTCCGAACACGGGCACGAGGAATCGCAAATTTGAACCTTCTGCAAGGCCTGTCCGGACACAAAAATGGTCAGTCCAAACGCACAACCTAGAAATTCGATTCTAAGTGTTTTTCTCATTTTTTTTTGCTAATTTTTCACTTAATTAGTCTAATTCATGTTTTTAATGCCTAATTAATTTTTTGGACATTACATGTAATAAACTTTGGCCGCCTTTCTCACCACACCAAATTCTTCCACACCTGACTCCTGTGCCACTAAACACATAACTTCATATTTCCAAAATCTTACACTATGAGTTGATGAATATACCTAGGGGTGGGTATCGGGTAAGTCGGTTTTGGAAACCCCTTCATCGACTTCCGATTGAAATAGTTGGGTAGAGTCGGGGAATCACTCGACTTTATTCCGAGAAGGATTTTTTTCCGAAATTTTCGGATAATTCAAAATCATCGAAAAAATCGAAAATTGACGGTCGGATAATTTAACCATTCATTCAACAAGCTTACAGTTTAAAATTCCAACAAAGTGAACAAACCCAATAACCAAATCTCTCAAAACAACAATTGAACAGTTTGATTATGATTCAAACCCACAAATCACAATATATATAAATGATAAATTAAAGAAAAATGAGGAGAAAAGGAGTGGGAATGGTTTAACCGAGGCTTGATTCAGTATTTCAGTTGAAGACGAGAGACGAGAATGAAAGAGACAGAGAGACATTCTCGATCCCCGTCGGCCATTGCATCATCTGAGGTGAGAGAGAGAGAGAGAAAGACAGGCAGCTCCGCGGCTGGGCGTCATGGCGTGGGGCGGGGAGGAAGTGATCCTAGGCTAGGGTTCAGGAGATGTCATCGTGCGTGAGGGAATGAAGTGTGAAGAAATGCATGAAGTGAAGTTGGGGTAAGGATTTGGAGAAAAGTATGCATATATATGTTTTCTTAAACGGCATCGTTTGGCTCCTAATCAAATTGACATAATTTTTACTTTGTCGGGTCGGTTACCAACAGAAACCAACTTCCACGGATTACCAACCCGACTTAAATTTCGGATTTTTAATTTATTCCTATTTTCGAATTTAAAATTATTCGATGAGCGGTAGGCGGTCAAAATCGGCTCGGTTACGGTCGGTGGGTTTTCGTAGTCGGTAATCAAATAATTTGTCCACCCCCCTAAATATACCAATGATTATCAAATTGGAGTTAGCAATGGAGCATGTTTGAATATTCAACATGTTGGTTATTCTACTCTCAATTACTCATCATGCTCAATTTGCTCCCAGTCCCTTTTTTTTTTTTTTTTTTAATGTCCATTAAATTCACAAAAATTTAATTTTTGTTAGGCAATTCACTAAAGACAACAATATTTCCTTTGAGTTTCACCAATTTTTTTTTTCTTGGTTAAGGATCAAGCTAAGGGAAACATTTTACTTCAAGGCGAGAGTAAAAACTGTGATAGCCCTAATCTTTAAACCCTCTTCTTATGTTTCAATTTGTATGAATGTAGATACACCTATTAGGATCATAATTGTAACACTCTGAAAAATTAGGGGATTTAAATGTTAATAAAATAAATGTTTCAGTTATAATAAGTTTAAGTGTGGTTAGAGCTAAATGTGTCAAAACACCTAAAGTTACAAAAGTGCAAAAAAATTGCGTTTGACCAGCATAACGTGTCATTCGATCCGAGAGCAGCTCCACGTGTCAGCTTGTGATCCAATGATGGCAAAATATCAATGGTCCAAATCTAGTCACATGTCCAAATGATTGATGGGACATGCGTGGAAGGGTTCGGTCTTGCCAATGGCAGTCCACCTTTGGTTCCAATGACAATGGGTGTCGATTGGGTGTGTGGGGGTGTGGCACCTTTAGCAGAGACACTCCATGTGCCATAGCGTGGTGAGAGCAGTGACAATGATCGATAGTGCTAATAAATTCTCCAGAATGAGTCTTACTACACAGGAGATGGATGATCGTTCCCTGTGAGCCTTTTATAATATAATAATAATTTTTTATTAAAAAATAAGCTTTAATGTCACATCAAAGCTTACTTTTTAATAAAAAATTATTATTTTATTATAAATGGATGATGGGAGACGGATGAGTGTCTCCCATCAAGCATTTTCCCTCCAGAATAGTGTGTTTAACTCTTAAGCACGGGTAAAACCATAACGATAAAAACTCAAGAGTCACATGACAAGCTGCAAACCCCCCCCCCCCCCCTCCTTTTTATGATGCTACAGTGCATCTTTTTGGTTCTTTGTATGTCATCTTTAATTAATGCATATTTCCAAGAACTTTGTGTCATCCAAATGCATTTTTCTAAATTGTATAAAAATACTAATCATCTCTTGAGTGGCATGATATTGAATATGGAGAGGAAGTATGAAAAATACTGGGGAAGGATTGAGAGGATTAACTTCTTGTTATTTTAAGTTTTTAACTTGTTAAAGATAGGATTACTTTGTACGTTAGAAGAAGAAGAAGAAGAAGAAGAAATGTTGAATGAGCTGAACAGACTCTGAGTTAGTTGGCCTTGGCATTGCTGGGCTTAATCTACTTTTGGGCCAGGTATGGGTTAAAACTTAGAAGGAGAGGAGCTCATTTAAAAGTTGGTCTATCTAATCCGTTGAGAACGGCGCAAGCTTGCCTAGCTCCTGATAAAAGATGAGCTAATTGCTTCAATATTAGAGTCAATTAACTCTTATAATTCTTTCGAGAAATGCTATTTTACATTTTTCTCAGTATTATTCTAGCATATTTAATTGAGGTGGCACGCTCAATTTATCTTTCTTTTTTTTTTTCTTTTTTTTTTTTTTTTTCCTTTTTCTTTTTTTATTAATATTGATCTAAAAGTAAATATGCTAAGAAATATATAGCTTACAACTACATGGAGCATCAACTAACTTCCTTTTCACAATCATCATTGCTAAAATAGCTGTTTATCGTCCTGTATTATTATTTTTTATTAAAATATTGTTTACTTTCAAAAGTAAATCCAAATATTTTTACAAAATTTTTAACTATTTTTTTTTTTTTTTTTTTAGTATAAACAGTTTTTTTGTCCGGTATTCTTTGTTTATTAAACTTTTATGAAAAGTGAATGCCCATTTGTTTTAATCTATTTTATTTGATTCTTTTTGAAATCATATATATTTTTGTTAAATTAAATTTAGAAGAGAGCTCAAGATTGACTCAAGTGGTAAGGGTTTTGGTCTTTTGGTACTCTCATAATGTCTAAGATTCGAATTTATTTGGGTGCAAATAATTCATTAGAGCTGGTCCGCCTGCAAGGTTAGAGTATTACTCAATCCGTGTGAAGGAGGCGCTTCACATGGGTCCGAGGCTTACTTGACCAAAGCGAGTACACAAATTGACTCTGCTTTGGAGGGTTCCTCGTCATATATATATATATATATATATAATTGAAGAGTAATTCTGCATTAAATAAGGGGCAGATTAGATTGAGCACTTTCTTTTTTTTTTTTTTTTTTTTTTTTTTTTTTTTTCCGCTTAAAATTGTTTACATTGAACTAACACAGTTTTTAATTTTTTTAGGGAAAAGTCAATGTATCCCCCTCAAATTACTATCAAATTTCAAACTTTCAATTGTGACAATGTCCTTCCAAACTACCAAAAAATTGTCAATGTTCCCAAAGACCGACAAAAATGACCTTAGATTTTTTTCAATAAAACAAAAATACCCTTATAATTTTGAAAAAACAAAAATCATTTTTAATTTTTTTGAACAAAAACAATTTTTTTTTTTTTTTTTTTTTAAAAAAACATTTTATTTTTTAATTTATTTTTTTAAATCAACTATTGGATTTGTAGGATCTACAAAAATTCACATGTTATTCCTATAGATCTAATGATTAATTTAAAAAAATAATGTACAAAAGATGTACAAGTGATATGCATGTAACATGTCTCTAATTTTTATGGGAGTTCTAAGTAACGATCATTTCATTAATGGAAATCATGCGAAGTAGATTTCAAACCACTAAAAATTTCTCTCAATTTATTTATTATTTTTTTAAAACAAAAATGTAATGACAACAACAATGCAATGTCGCCAATATTTGGTGTTTTGTTAATTTTTATAATTTGGTAATAACAACCGGTGGCTGCCCATAGGCAATAACAATTAATGTTTTATTATTATTATTTGAGATAACGATGTTTTATTATTGGCAACAACACATTGTCCTTGAGTTAAAACTGATGGGAAAATCCACCTGCTTCTCTTAGCTATCACCCCAAATGTCCAAATTTCTTGTAGTGTCAATTGAATAATGTTCTTCTGAAATATAAAAAATTGTCAATATTTTTAAATGATAAAAATACTCTTAAATTTTTTTTTTTTTAAAAAAAAAAACCTTAAAACTAAGAATTAAAAAAAGAAAAAGAAAAAGAAAAACAAGGGGTAGAAATTTAAAAAATATTGTATTTTGTTTTGTTTTTGTTTTTCCTTCCAATTTATAGGGGTATGTTTGTCTTATTGAAAAAAATTAGGGCCATTTTAATATTTTTGCTAGCCTTGCTGGACATTAACAAATTTTTGGTACTTTGGGAGTACGTCCCAATTAAAAGCTTGAGGGAGATACTATCAATTGAATGGTAATTTGAAGAGTGGACTTTTCCCTAAAACTCGATTGTTTTTTACCAATTTTTTTTTTTTTTTTTCATATGATCCGTTAACTTGTCAACGTGAATTTAAAGTTTGAGTAATGCTAAATACAACATTTTTATTTTACTTTCATTTTATTGGGCAAATGTGACAATGCTCAATGGCTAATCCAAAAGTTGATAAGCACTGTTACATTAGCCCTTGATTTTATTTTTTATTTTTTTATAATGACTGGTTTAATGATTGATGAACACTATCATCTTGATCAACCAGTAAAATAGAGGCCGGTGAGATGTGGCATAATATGTAGCATTACCCTTAAAGTTTTAAATGGTTAGACTTTATAATGACAGTAAAACTCTGATTTAACGTATTCTTATCGTTATTTCAGAAAGATTTTCTGAATTAAGGTAAAATTAATTTATCTTTATTTATGTTATTGTGAAAAAAAAAATCCTTCCCGCTGTTCGTTTAGTTATCCCTTTTTCAACAACTAATAACTTTTAGAGAAATCAACTTGCTTTATAAAAAATATTAAATGATTATTTCATATTGTAAATAATTTAATACAGTAATTATAATTATTCATATGTGATTTATCTTAAATTTAATAATAATTTTATAAGTCATATTAACTTTTGAGAAATTAAAAGATATAGCATTACTCGTTATCATGATGTAATAACAGCGTGGCAGTTGGAAGTAAATTATAAAACATAAGGAGGTGAGGGAAATAAAGTCAAAACAAACTTTGATTGTCGTAGAGGCCTACAAATTAAAGGGAGGTTTCAAGATCATAACAGTAATTTAAGGAAAGAGAAGATGCACGTGCCAACAAAGTAATAATACTGACTTGGGCATATATAGCATCCTATGAATATGATAGTGGTAGTTGTATCCTTGTGGTAGCTGTCTTTGGGTTTCCTTAAAAAAATAATAAAAAAAAATTAGCAACAACAACAATAACAATGTATCTTCATCTTTTGAGAGCAAAATTCCTTTTTTTTTGACCGTCTTGATTATATGTCATATTTTTAATAAGCAGCATTTTTCAACTTGATTGATGCAAGAAACGGCATAAATTTTATACTTCTAGAATTTACAATTTTTTTTTTTTTATCAATGACTGGAACCATATTGAGAAGACACCCCGTGAAATTATGAATAATTAACGATTCAACACAAATCCAAAGAAACGAAAAGAAAGGAGGATATATGAAGCGTAATTAAAGCAATGCTTACGTGAACTTTTGATCAACTAGCTAATATATTGAATTTCTATTACCTTTACTAATAAATTGTTTCTAATATTTTCATTATGGAAGTTAACATAAACAATCAATTTTGGTAGTTGAACGCTATGAATCCTAGTGTGAAACAAATGTAAACTTTAATAGTTACGTGTTACATTTTCATTTCTTGTATCAGGGCTTATTATCTCTTAATTATTATTATTATTATTATTATTTAAAAAAAAGGGGTGATCCATCAATAGTACAAGCCAATTCTTTTTCCCACGTGTCTAAATGTTCAAACTAATTAAAGTCTAATGGATGTTAAGTACCCTCGGAGTAGGGGTTGGACAAGGCAATTCTCTCGTCATATAGGTGCAACTTCAAACTAATTAAAGTCTAATGGATGCTAACTACCCTCGGAGTAGGGGTTGGACAAGTAGGGCAATTCTCGTCATATAGGTGCAACCTTACAACATAATCTCATGACCCCAAATCCCACCCGAGAGGCGCCGGTTGGGGGAGTAGGGTAGGACAACACTAGTTTTCACCTACTAGGCTAGGGAATAGGATTTCTCATTTTAAAATTAATGGGTTCAAGTCAACATTAATTAATTTTATATACATAACTCTAAGTTTTAACTTCTCATTTAAAATGGATAAAATCTTTTTTATTAAATGAAATGGAGAGAATTTTTTTTTTTTTTTTAACAAATTAGGGTACCATCTTCATTAATAGAAACTGACCCAAAAAAAAGGGTTTAAGGAGCAACTTGCTCCCTAAGTACAAGAGAAGAAATCTAGCTAGGCATATCTTCTAACCAAACATGATTTTGCTTAAGGGAAATCGCGTTTAGCAAGACCATGAGCTACACCAATTGCTTTCCTAGGAGCATATACAACATAAGAGGATTTAAAACCAACCAACCAATTCCTGGTGAATGCTTTCCACAAAATGACCAAAACAGATGGCATGAGAGTTTTCATTTTGAGTTTAATGAAATTGCTCTTATTTATAAAAAATTAATAATAATAATAATAATATTCTTGAGCTTTGTTACATTTTGAAGCCTACTAATTATTTAAAAAATTCCCAAAACCATATTATTCATACAAATAAGTTGTAAGAAGTATATGTTTTTATAACAGCATGTGCTTCTCATATACCTTTTTAGTATCATTAATAATAATAATAAAAAAATGTACTTCTCACATGGTAAATGAGCACATATATTTTTGTAAACTGAAATTTATAGGAAATTTATATCATTACCGTAGTACTGATAAATTAATAAATAGCTTTGCGGTTAGCGGGTTTGGAAGGTGGGCACAACCTAGTCCATGGACCATAATTGACCGAAATATGGAGGCCCTTTCACTTTTGTTCACATGCTGAAATAGTAATTAAATAGGAAAAAATATACATAATTCTCTCTAACTACCACCTTTCATTGTTAATGTCCTCACAAACTATCAATTGTGTTAACTGTCAATGACCTCCCTATACTATTAAAAAATGTCAATGTCCACCTAATGAAAAATATACCCTTTATAAAATTATTAAAATAAAATAAAACTAAAAAAGTTAATGAAAAAATTAATTTGAGTGGATATGTATATTTTTTCCAATTAAATATAAATTATACCCGTACAAAACCTTGCGGCTTTGCTATGATAAGGTTGCCCGTACTGCGTAGTGCGTCACCATACAGCGGACAACTGGTCATCCACCTTGCTTGCCAAATTAAACAACGGTCTGCAACTAGCTTCCCCACCAGGCAATTTCGATCGCGATGGACAATCCCTGCTAGCACTAGGGCATTGGATTGAGATCCCCGGCAATTTCTCAAAAATTGCCCAGCCACAATTTCTCCAATCTAAGCCGTCCATTTAAATCCATTTAAAATAACGGCTATTAAGACGCCACCTCATCTATCCGCGTCAAACCTCAGAAAAAACATCTTCCTCCCCCAAATATGATCTGCGTCTCTCTCTCTCTCTCTCTCTCTCTCTCTCTCTCTCTCTCTCATTCTTCTCCTCCTGATTCTTTTCTTTGTTTCTTACCCATTCTCCATTCTCCTTTCTCCTGACCCATTCTCCATTTTCCTTTCTGCAGAAAAAATCGCTTGATGCCATGGAGGTAAGGTTTTAGGCAAAAAAATTTGGGACGATACCTGTACCTTTGCCGGAAAAAGTCGCCTGATACCTGTACCTTTGCCCGACGATTTCCTCAACCTCTTGGGAACGCGATTTTCGGGAGGCTCTGGGGCCCCCAGTTCCAGATTTGGACTCGCCTGGACATTCTTCCCCACTCCAACTCGACCTTTATTTTTTTTTGTTGATTTTTATTTTAGAGGTAGTTCATGGGTTGTTTGTCTGATTTGTGGGTTGTTCTGGGTTTGCTTTTCTTCCATACCCTTTGTTTGGTTACCGAGAAAGTGGAAGGAAACCAGAAGATTTAAAATTGCTTCTATCTGTTGGTTTGGCTATGGTTTGTAATCCTCATCTTTTCTTCTTCTTCTTCTTCTTCTTTTTTTTTTTTTTTTTTTTTTTTTCCAGTTCATGTATTAAGATGTTCCTACAGAGTTTAATGTTATTTACTTATTTTTTTGGAGAAATATTATTGTTTAGGTTTTGTGATGATGGTTGCGATAGACGCCATTGATTATTATGCTTTTGCACAAATGGCATGTGTAGGCATCTCTGAGCCATTTAGGCTCTTTAGTTTTGCCAATCAACTCTTTTCCTTGTTATGGTTTCAGGAAAGTATGTACTTTTTGAGGTGTCATTTTACACGAATGGAATTGGTGAGACTCGTTTGTGTTGTTTCTTGTTTGGGCATAGCCATGTTGCTTTTTCCCCTTGCAATTTCAATATTGTTCTTTATGCTGGTCGTTCTCTTTTTTCCTTGGCAAATACGACACAATAAAATGATCAGAAACCAAACTTAAAAAAAAAAAATGAAACCAGGAAGATAAGAGAACGATACACTAGGGGGGGTTTTAAGATCACTAATGAGAGCTACGACTACAACCACATATGTAAGATGGAGGGAAAGCCGAAACAGAAAATACAGGAGAACAATATTTCGTTATTATCTGAACTTCTCATTTAAGAGTTAAATTTGCAGCGGTAGGACAATCCTTATTTCTCGAGCGATGCTTATCATCATCAAATAAAGGTCATACTGGAAAACTCAACCCTCCCTCCAACTCCTGACATGGTTTCAACAGCTTGATACTGTAATGTGTTCACAATCATATTTATGCCAAAAGGCTATAAATCAGCAAACAAGCCAAAATAACATAAAGATGCAAAGTCTTCCATTCATCTACAATTGATCAACCTCTTATCTTGATCAAACAGTTTTGAATCATAGCATTGCATAGGCAGTTGTGGCTCCTTATCTTCTGTTGTATAGATAAATTACACAAAATGAGAAAGATAGTAAAATTACACAAAATGATCTTTCAAATGTGACAATATTAAGTCCTCCAAACAATGCCAACCCACCAAAAATCTTTCAAATGTGACCATTCACAAACTGAAGGAGGGTACAGACTAAATGGAGACCTTTAAAAACATAATAATAATAAAAAGGAACCAGCAACTTTAAAGGTTAAATTGACAAGCAAAGTCCATGCTATGTCTGAATTTTGGCCACGTTAAAACACAGCAAAACAAGTGCACATCAAATACATCTCCCTCTTAGTCCAGTATTTCATTTTCCATTAGAACTTTTTGGTCGATCTCTTAAAGAACAAGGGCATAAAAAAAATTAAAAAAAAAAAAATCACTTGTTTATGTTGGGAAAGAGTAGAGAGCACCCAAACAAAAATCAACAAAAAAAAAATAAATAGAGAACTGCAGGTTTGTGGTTGATTGAGCAGAGGATGAAGCAGCCATGGAGAGAGGTCGAGTTGGAGGGGGGAAGAACGTCTAGGCGAGTCCAGATCTGGCCGCATCATGTCCCCCACCCACACCGCTCCAGGCAAGTCTAGATCTGGAACTGGGGGCTCCGGAGCCTCGCGAAAAACGCCGAAAATCGTGGTCCCAGGAGGTTGAGGAAACCGCCGGGCAAAGGTACAAGTATCAGGCGACTTTTTCCGACATTTTCTGGCAAGGGTACAGGTATCATCCCAAAATTTTCTGCCTAAAACCGTAACTCCATGGCATCAAGCGATTTTTTCTGGAGAAAGAAGAATGGAGAATGGGTCAGGAGAAAGGAGGATTGAGAATGAGTAAGAAAAAAAAAAAATCAGGAGAAGAATGTGAGAGAGAGACGGAGAGACGCAGACCGTAAGTGGGGGAGGAAGAAAATGTTTTTTCTGAGGTTTGACACAGATAGATGAGGTGGCGTCTTAATAGCCGTTATTTTAAATGGATTTAAATGGACGGTATAGATTGGAGAAATTGTGGCTGGGCAGTTTTTGAGAGATTGCCGGGGAGAGAGAAAAATGCTTTTTATTCACTGTTCTGGTGCTTTAATAAATTAATAATGAAAAGGAAATGGCAAGAAATAAAAATGTCGATGAAACTTAGGCGCCACTTGTTTAACTTATTTGAATCATATCATAGAGTGGCGCCCTCCAAGTGAAATAAATTGGGACCACTCTCCTTTTTAAAGCAGTAAAGGGCAAGTTGGCTTTTTAATTAGCTGCTTAGCTTCCAACATAAATTAGTTATGGCGGATCATCTGCAGCGGGCAGGCCACTACATCTGATTATGCCTGATTATCAAAAAACTATGCATGATTATGGTCGATGTTAAGGAAGCTTAATTAAAAAGACGAATGCGAGTAGCCGTATACTGTTTGGATGAGTCAGGTTACTCTTCACACCTAATTGGCAACAGTTAATGTTGTGTGCTTTAAGTGACTAACATAAGAGTCCCTTAAAATACGCAACATTAATAATGTGAAGAACACCATAACTCTTCTTGGGATTCATACTAACTCATATCTGTTAATGTTTAACAGAAGTAATATTATTAAAAACTATATTTTTATCCAACAATACTAACGCGATTATCTCAACCCACTCCTTTTTCTTTTCTTTTTTTCTTTTCCTCCAATATAGGTAATGTGTTCACTTAGAGGATTTTAAGATAAGCCTTTTGATTTTCATCCGATGAGAGAGAGAGAGAGAGAGAGAGAGACAGATGGGAGTACAAGTAGATAACTCAAAAACATTATTGATCCTAGCTTTTTTCTCTGGGCCCATCATTATATATATATACCGCTGAGTAGAATAGTTGTGATCAGTTATTTCTGAGATTCTATCTTTCTTCTTCTCTCTTAGCCTAAAGTTTTGAAGATAGTTGGTGTAGACGATAATGGCAAGAAAATGTTCACATTGTGGGAATATAGGTCACAATTCAAGGACTTGCGCCACTCTTAAAGGGAGAGACGTTCGTAAATTTTGGCTATTTGGAGTGCAACTTGACTTATCTTCTTCTTCTTCTTCTTCGTCTTCTTCGATGAGGAAGAGTTTAAGCATGGATTGCTTGTCATCCTCGTCAATAGCCTCTTCATCAACACCCTCTGCTTCGTCGTCTTCTCGCCTAACTATGGATCAAACACTTTATAATATCCATCATCAACATATTTCTGATGGCCTCACTATTGCTAGAAATCAACAAAGAAAGAAGGGTGAGAACCATGCATGCAGTTTTCATCTTTGTGCCTCTCTCTCTCTCTCTCTCTCTCTCTCTCTCTCTCTCTCTCTCTCTCTCTCTCTCATATATTTGATTATCTAAATTTCATATATAAATTGTTAGGAGGGGCATGGAGCGAGGACGAGCACCAGATGTTTCTGGTTGGGCTGGAAAGGCTGGGGAAGGGAGATTGGAGGGGCATCTCCAGGAACTTTGTGATGACAAGAACTCCAACCCAAGTAGCCAGCCATGCACAAAAATATTTTCTTCGTCTGAACCGCCTCAACAAAAGAAATCTCCGACGACCCACCCTTTCCGATGTAATAATTAACCTCAAACCCTTTTCTTTTTAATTTACTTATCATCATTTCTATCGGCGAAACTAATCTAAATCGACTTCCTTAATTAAGGAGTTGCTTACCCTATTTTGGAAGGTGCCAAGGGAGAAATTCACATCTCAAATATTGGTTAATACAACTACAAGCGTACGTGTTCAAGGTTTGTGAAGCTTCTCTTCCAAAGATAACAACTACTTCTCAAGTATGCCACTGGAATAAGAAAGTAAATTATGTTCTGATCAAGGACTTCTAATTACTTTGACATATATATTGTTTCTACGGAGAAATAGTTGGGGAATAAAATGTATAAACATATCTAATCGTATGTAATAAAGATTGAAATCTAATATTTGGGATATTAATTAAGGTTTTGTCATGGGCTGGCAACACGTGTTTTTATTGCTTTTTTTACCCCTTTCTTTTTTCGATCAGTTCATGTATCAAACCATCTTTTTAATTATTCGGGTCGTTGAATTTTATCACATCACTACAAAAAAAAAAAAACCTTTTATTTTAGTGATTGAGATTTAGTGGCATGTTAGGAGGTCTGACACGATACTAAATTTTTAGTGACATTTGATTATGACGTGTCTGTCACGTCACTAATCCCCCTTTAGTAACACGTTATAGAGAGACTTTTAAAAGATAATTAATAAACTTATTACCTTCAATATTCGGTGTTTAAACTGGTTATATTTCTGATTCAAACTCCTAATTTTTAATATTTTCTCCTTGTAACCAAACAAAAAGTAGATGTTATTATATATACTAAGATCGAGTATGACAGAATATATCTCAATAAGTTTATCTTAATATGTAGCTGTGTTTACTTTGTTTTTTTCCTCTTAATTAAGTATAGTACGTAGAGATGTGATACATTGCTACCCCAAGACACAACTTTTGACCATTTTTGCCCGTGTGGCAACTTTGACTTCGACTTTCTTCTTTTTTAAAGAAAAAAAAAAAAAAAAAAAAAAAAAAAAAAAAAAAACTCTAAAGCTAGCTAAGGGACCACTTTGTCATATGAGCAAGGTGGTCAAAAGTTGTGTCTTGGAATGGCAAAATATCATATCTACGGCTACTTTTTTTTTTTATATATGAGCTTTTGCCACATGTCAATGACCAGCATCATAATAGACTTTGGAAAGTTTTTTTTTTTTTCTTTTTTTTTTTTTTCATGTATACAGAGAATTGACAACATTCCTCTTATATATATATGTATATATATATATGTATATATATATATATATATATATATATATAAAGGTGGTTAGCGGTTAACCACATTTCTTATAATCGCTAACCGCCTTTCTTAAAATTGCTAATTGCTAGCCGTCTATGTGGTTAACGATTTTTTTCAACCACTTTTAAAGACGGTTAGCGGTTTAGTGGTTAGCATACGGTTATTAATCGCTAACCGTCTTTTTTAAAACCACTAATTGCTAACCGTCTAGGTGGTTAGCGGGTTTTTTCAACCACTTTTAAAGACGGTTAGCGGTTTAGTGGTTAGCATACTGTTATTAATCGCACACTTTTTCAGCCTTAGATATCTTCCAACGTAATGGAGCCAGTTTAACAAATTGACATGTGTCCGAATACATGAATATATATATATATATATATATCTTTTCGAAGTCTATTATGATACCGGTCATTGACATGTAGCAAAAGCTCATATATAAAGAAAGGGAAGTGATTCTTGCACTCACAGTGCACAACAGGTGTACAACACCAAGACACAATGGAGTGGGCCCAATGTGTAGGCCCCACTTCATTGTGTCTTGCTGTTGTGCACGGTGAGTATTTCTGTCATTTTCCATAAAGAAAAAAGTAGCCGTACGTTGTATGAGATATGATCTTTTGCCATCTTAAGACACAACTCTTGACCACCTTTCCCATATAACAAGGTGCTTTCCTAGCTAGCTTTAGAGTTTTTTTTTTTTTTTTAAAAAAAAAAAAAAGTCAAAGTCAAAGTTGTCACGCGGGCAAAGATGGTCAGAAGTTGTGTCTTGGGGTGGCAAAAGATCATATCTCATACAACGTACGGCTATGAGATAGATATCACGGCTATATATTAAGATAAACTTATTGAGATATATTCTGTCATACTCTTAGTATATATAATAACATCTACTTTTTGTTTGGTTACAAGGAGAAAATATTAAAAATTAGGAGTTTGAATCCGAAATATAACCAATTTAAACACCGGTTTACTTTGTTTTTTTCCTCTTAATTAAGTATAGAACATAGAAATGTGATACATTACTACCCCAAGACACAACTTCTGGCCATCTTTGCCTCTGTGGCAACTTTGACTTCGACTTTTTTTTTTTTTTTTTTTTTTTTTTAAAAAAAAAAGAAAAAAAAAAAGAAAAAAAACTCTAAAGCTAGCTAGGGGACCACCTTGTCATATGGGGAAGGTGGCCAAGAGTTGTATCTTGAGATGGCAAAAGATCATATCTCATACAACGTACGGCTACTTTTTTCTTTATATATGAGCTTTTGCCACATGTCAATGACCAGTATCATAATAGACTTCGGAAAGATATATATATATATATATATATATATATATATATATATATTTTCATGTATTCGGACACATGTCAATTTGTTAAACTGGCTCCATTACGTTGGAAGATATCTAAGGCTGAAAAAGTGTGCGATTAATAACAGTATGCTAACCACTAAACAGCTAACCGTCTTTAAAAGTGGTTAAAAAAACCCGCTAACCACCTAGACGGTTAGCAATTAGCAGTTTTAAGAAAGGTGGTTAGCGGTTATAAGAAAGGCGGTTAGCGGTTATAAGAAAGGCGGTTAACCGCTAATGACCTATATATATATATATATAAAAGAGGAATGTTGTCAATTCATTTGGGAAACAAGGTTTCAACAGAGACATTGGGAAGATGACTCTTATTGAAGGAGACGTATTGGGATGGACGCGATACACGTGTATGGATTGTTGCAGATGCGGGATCCATTTTTTTTTTTGAAATTAAAATCCCTTTCAATAGATTGAAACGAGACTAAATCGGTCTAATGTCCAGGGTTACAAAGAATCCCTAATAAATTAAGTCAGGGGCATAGGGTTAGAGTTATCCTCCACCCAAGCAAAGTCAGACTTAGACCACCATAACAGACTACAGCTGCTACAAAAACACCTAGCCAACAGAAGATGCCTCTACGTACACATAAGCCTCTACAAGATCGAGGAGATGTCACACAATTTGTGCTATACACTAGCTTTTACAGACCAGGTTTTGATCGTAAAAAATAAAGCAGACTGCCAAAGTAGACTATTACAAAAGACAAAAACAAATAAACTGAACAGCTTTAACTTCATTGCCCGGCAAAAACCATGGAAGGCGCCAAAAATCAATCCCCTTCATCCCCGTATTTCTCGGTGTTTCGGAGCACCCATTATAAACCCGTTACTAGAAAAGTCGGACAGTTTAAGCACTTCAATGTGCAAAAGAGCAGTTACCGAAGGAAGAAACCGCTTGTCAACCCAACCACCGGCCCATCAGAACGTCGTTGCCGTCGTCGCTATAAGATCCCTGGAATTCCTGCAGACCCAAGATCATCCTAGCTAGCCGCCTGATCCCTTGGAAACTTCGCTCATCTGGGTTCGGTGTGGGTGAACCCAGCAACCATGGAGAGAACTTGGACAGCCACATCATATAATACCTGCAGATCCAAAAAAACCCAAGCATAACAGCCAGGAAACCCACAAGCATGAGGAATTGATGAAACACCCACTCTGATTCAACAACCACATCCTCCGATTCACTGATCGGCTCTGCAACACCCACTGGGGCCCACTTAATTGGTAGTGTCATGTAGCAATAGGTCATCCAAACGTTAATGACTGGTTTAGTAATGCTCAGTGCTATAAGCAAGTTAATTAATCACTTGTGCCCACATTTTCAGCAGCGTCTCTTCAACTTGATCACCACACGATTTCCAAGTCTAACACCCTTTTTTCCCATACAACTCCTTAGCCGTTAGATTCTCATCTTCAAGCCTCATCGTTCATCCAGTTTGTACTCTAGCAACACCACAACATGTGTTGCATAGGGGTGTACAACCAGTTAAGGTTGCAGTTATTTAGTTTTTACCAACCGCCGATTATTAAAAACCATTTATTAACCGGATAACCAGTTTTCATATATTGTTGAATCTTTTCAATTTTTTTTTTAATCCAATATTTGGACATTCAATATTCAATGCTAAATATTAAATAATAAATACTACTATCACTATTCATTCAATATAAATAAAATGATTGCAAATAAAAATTTGTCTCTTTCCAAAGAGGTTCTTACGATTTCATTATGAACATGATTTTTTTTTTTTTCCAATTTCTGAGGTGAGTGCTTTGTTGATGGGTGGGTGACAAGCTCTGTATGTCATAAATTTTTGGCTTTGGTTAAAAACTACACACAGTGTTCTTAGATGTGATATTATGCCATTTTAGTTTCCAATGCTTATAATTGTTACTTGGATGAATGTGTAATCCATTCCCTAGTTTGTGAAAAGTTGAAATTTAGAATAGTGGAAGAAAGGTTAGTAACCCTTCGGTATTTTAATTAATAACTGTTCAGTCCTGTAGGCTTTTCGTTTTCAATTTGATGGATCAAATATATAAGTAGAAGTCACAATTCATAAGCAAGGTGTTGTAAGTCTTCTTTTCTCGCGGGATCTGGACAAGAAGAGAAAAGAGAGGGCTCAGTACATCTTGTTTGGGTAAATTGGCGGGGTATTTAGAGAAAGAATTGCTATAGTATATAGTAATTGCTAGTTGATTTCATTTAAATGGACTTGAGTACTGTTGGTACAGTTTCCGGTACGGTGACATGTTGCCTTGTGATTCGTTGCCTTCCTTGATATTCGCTCTCCTCGTAATCTGCAAAATAATAAACGGCTCGTCGGCTCATGGGGGTGCCGACCATACTCTCACTCCAATGCCTAAGTCAGTTCAAACTATTTATTTTTTAGAGAGTATCAATAATCTCAGAGCTTAGAGAATCTGCCTGTTCAAAATACCTGGCGTAGTGGTCTTATTAATAGGCTCATAGTTCACAGTTATAGAACTACTAGAATACTTGGAGCATAATCTGACTAGGAGTCTGAGTCCTAGATCACAGTCTTTAATCTTATCTTCATAGAATTCAAATTGAGTAGTAGAGTCCAAGCTAGGTAGGACATTACCTCTTCGTCTGACTTCATATTATTAGGTACCTTATCCCGTATTTGATGGGATAAAAGTCTTATCTTGATATACTCGGAATATCCGTCATTTTGGAGATAACGAATGGTCTTGTACTTAGGTCTGATCTGGCTGGGCCGACCCGATGGGCTCCGCCCCCGATACTACCTTAGGCCCACGTGTCTTTGGAGCTAATTATTTCTCCAATAGTTACCCCCAAATCTTTTATTTGAATTTAGAATGTAAGAGAATTAAGTACCTCAATTCCTGAATCTGGATCTTCCATAATCTATATTTGACAATTGTTGCCTCTTTTGAAGTAATTATGATGAATAGTGCCTCGAATCTCTGGATTGGAGTGGCGTCTGACCTAATGGATGCCAATTCAATTCTTGGGCACTTGTGATCTGTCAGAGTACTGATAGCAACTCCCCATAAATATCTTCTTCATAAGTGCCTCTACATAATATTGCCGGTCGGGCCAAAGTTGTGAAAATGATCTCCTACCCTCGGAAGGAGATGGATCGGACCAATGTAGTCGATTTCACCAAGATCGTGGTGAAATGCCACTCTGAGAGAACACCGAAGCTTCTTCATCGGTAGTGCTTCGCAGACTGCTTCCACAAAAATCTCTCTTGGCGGCTTTGGAGGCTCAGACTGGCGCTGAGGCTTTGGTTGTCCGAGACTTACAACGGCTAAGGGCTTCTGGTGGCCCGAGGTTCTGTGCTTGGCGTACCGAATCTTCTGATCTGAACACTATCTAGCTTTGTCTCACTTGGTTATTTTTTGTAGAGGTGGTATCCCCGTATGGTTTGTTATAGGGGTTGTCTCCCCGTAAGGTTTGTTGGAGGGGTTGTCTCCCCGAATCTTTGTCCGAGCTGCTCCTGAGAGATCTTAATCCGAGAGCTTGGTGCAGCTTCAGTGATTTTCCCTTTGCAGAAGCTTTAACTTGGTTGAGCTACCCCCCATAACTTTAGTCCGCGACCGCGGGCTAAGTCGTTCGAGGTGGATAGTTAGGTCCTCTTGGTATCCTAGACGATGTTGTAAAAGAGATCTCGGAGTTCGAAGTCAGTCTCGGGGCTTCAACCTGTAAATACTTGAACTTTCCTTTTCAAATGTATCTTTTCTTATTTTATTAGCCGTAGAACATCATAATTTTTCAAAAAAAAATTTGTAATGAACAAAATTTCAATGTTAATGAATGGAAGTCTTGGACATTTTGACTTTCAGTTTCCTTATCTTATTAGCCGTAGAACATCATAATTTTTCAAACTGAATTGAACATCTTTACCTGGAAAAAAGTTTAAAGTTTCTCACTCAAAAACTTTCTTCCGAGACATATCTTGGTTTCTTATAAATCTTACTTTTTATACTAGAGTTACCCCCAAAACTTGAACAAACAATCGGTTTGTGTCAGTTTTTTTTCGAGAGAAGAACTGGTCTAATTTTTTGAAATTTAAGCCACCCCTAAAAATTTTGAACAAACAATCGGTTTGTTGAAATTTTTTACAGAGGAGAATAGAAAAAACTATTTGCATCAAAGTGTTGAGTCTTACTTGATGATTTTTTAAAAAGGTTTTATCCTCATACCTTCTTGAAGCTTTACCTTCATGAAGCTTTATCTTTCTGAAGCTTTATCTTTCCTCTTTATCTTCTTGAAGCTTTATTTTCCTGAAGCTATATCTTATTGTTTATCTTCCTAAAGCTTTATTTTTTTGGATCTTTCCTGAAGCTCTGTAATTCTGAAGCTCTGTCATCCTGAAGTCCTGTCATCCTGAAGCTTTTTCTTCCTGAAGATTTACCTTCCTGAAGCTTTGTCATCTTGAAGCTTTATCTTCTTGAAGCTTTATCATCTTGAATCTTTGCCTTCCTGAATTTTTACCTTCCTGGAGCTTTATCTTCTTGAAACTTTATCTCCCTGAAGCTTTATCTTCTTGAAGCTTTATCATCCTGAATCTCTACCTTCCTGTTTACCTTCTGGAGATTTATCTTCCTAAAGCTTTGTCATCCTAAAGCTTTATCGTTCTGAAGCTTTACCTTCCTGTTTACCTTTCTGAAGCTTTATTTTCCTGAAGCTTTGTCATCCTGAAGCTTTATCATCTTGAATCTTTGCCTTCCTGAATCTTTACCTTCCTAAAACTTTATCTTCCTGAATCTTTCCTGAAGCTCTGTCATCCTGAAGCTTTTTCTTCCTGAAGCTTTACCTTCCTGAAGCTTTACCTTCCTAAATCTTTGCCTTCCTGAATCTTTATCATCCTGAAGCTTTATCATTCTGAAGCTTTACCTTCCTGTTTACCTTTCTAAAGTTTTATCTTCCTGTATCTTTGCCTTCCTGAATCTTTATCATCTTGAAGCTTTACCTTCCTGTTTACCTTTCTGAAGCTTTGTCATCCTAAAGTTTTGTCATCCTGAAACTTTTTCTTTCTAAAGCTTTACCTTACTGAGCTACCCCCCATAACTCTAGTCTGCGACCGCAGGCTAAGTCGTTCGAGGTGGGTAGTCAAGTCGCTGAGCTTTACCTTCCTTTGCAGCAGCTTTATCTTCCCTGGGCTACCCCCCATAACTTTAGTCCGCAACCGCGGGCTAAGTCGTTCGAGGCAGATAGTCAGGTACCCTGGGTATCCCTTTTAAGTTTAAGCTTCTTCTTGCGAGATTTCTGCCCGAGAGCTTAAATCAGCTTTGGTGAATTTTGCCTTTATCTCGGTCTTTGAGGAGCCATATCTTGGGGTGATGAAGCCTTAGATTATCCTTATCCTTCGAAAACCCCCAATCGAAAGGGTTTCTTCCCTGGGTATCCCTTCCATAACCCTTTTGGGTCGTCCGAGGAAGGAAGTCGGGTGGATTCTTCCCTATATTTCCTTATCCTTATCCCTTCGGAAACCCCCAACCGAGGGGTTTCTTCCCTTTGTATCCTTTCCATAACCCTTTCGGGTTGTTCGCGGAAAGGATTTGAGCAGATTCTTATCGGGATATCCTTAACCTTATCCCTTTGGAAACCCCCAACCAAGAGGTTTCTTCCCTTTGTATCATTTCCATGACCCTTTCGGGTTGTCCGAGGAAAGGATTCGAGTGGATTCTTATCTGGATGTCCTTAGCCTTATCCCTTCGGAAACCCCCAACCGAGGGGTTTCTTCCCTTTGTATCCTTTCCATGACTCTTTCGGGTTGTCCATGGAAAGGAATCGGGCGGATTCTTATCCTCATCCCTTCGGGAACCCCCAACGGAGGGGTTTCTTTCCTTTGCATCCTTTCCATGACCCTTTTGGGTTGTCCGAGGAAAAGAATCGGGTGGATTCTTCCCCGAGCATCCCCACCATAACTCTTTCGAGTTGTTCGAGGGGGGGAGTCGGGTGGATGTTGATGTAGCTTGATCATCTTTGGAGAAGTTTGATGAAGAAGTGCTTTTACTCTGTTCCAAACTGCTGCTTTATTCTTAGCTGAGATCAATCAGTACCTGGGAACTGTCTGTTTTTCCTTGCTCTCGGTGTTGGACTAACTGAGAGACTTTCCTTGTTTTCTCTGCAGGGTTGTCTCCCTGGCTCTCGGTGTTGGACTAACCGAGAGACTTTCCCTATACGATTTGTTGTAGGGGTTGTCTCACCGTATCTTTTCTGCGAAGGGTTAACAAAGCACTGCATATACTAAAACCAAATAGCAGAATGCACAGTAGCACCATATATTCTTTTCATTCATTGGGATGTTTTTGTGATCCTTTCACTCGCGGCAGGAGTGGGGTCTCAACATGAGTCTATTTCGCTTAATACAACAATCCAATTTTTATGAAAGATCCGTGATGAAGAGGTAATTTTTATGGGTTGACTTCCAATAAAAAATCTATAGGCTTTCATCAAGAATCATCAAACATGAATTATTGCAATAGCATAAGAGTTCTATTTTATCAAAATATATATATATTTTTCGGCAAAGCGTACAAGTGCATATGTATATATATATATATATATATATATATATATATATATATATATATATATATATATATATATATATTTCTGGTTGATAAAATAAAAACCAACATTTATCCTTACTTTAACATGAATCATGTTTGTAAAATAAGAGTATGAACTTATCTGGTGAATTTGATGAACTGTCTTACTTGGAATTCCTTATCTTGCACGCCACTCGATATGGGGCTCTTTGGGAGAGTTCCTCAAACTGGACCCTCGGTATGTGATTGTGCACTTCGGAGGATGGCAAATCTGGAGGGTTCCTCGGAGTGTGCCATTTGGAACTAAAAGCTCGGGCATAACGTCCTTGGGATAGTACCCCCGGAATGATACTCTCGGTATGTGTCATTTCGGTACATACTTTTCGCCTCGGTAGAACACCTTCAGGTCTAGCTTTTCTCCTTGGTAGAACACCCTCGGGTCTAACTTTCCTCCTTGGTAAAACACCTCGGATCTAACTTTTGTACTCGGTAGAACACCCTCGGATCTAACTTTTCTCATTGGATAGAACACCCTCGGATCTAACTTTCCTCATTGGTAAAACACCTCGGATCTAACTTTCCTCCTCGGTAAAACACCTCGGATCTAACTTTTGTACTTGGTAGAACACCCTCGGATCTAACTTTCCTCATTGGTAAAACACTTCGGATCTAACTTTCCTCCTCGGTAAAACACCTCGAATCTAACTTTTGTACTCGGTAGAACACCCTCAGATCTAACTTTTCGGAGGGTTGCCACCTCGGGATAAAACACTTCGGAGTACACTGCTCACACCCTTCGGAGCACCCCTCCTTTTTTTTTTTTTTAGATCAATTTTCATCAAGTTCCTCAAGTTAGTGAACTCATTCGGTATGACACCTATAGGCTGTAAACTCTCAAAATCTCAAAGGGAAATCAAAGAAGCCCCGATGGCGTGTATCAAGGAAGCAATTAGTGCATAGATCGGGGCGTAAGCCCCATGTGCTTCGTATCCACCGATGGGCAATTCTGGCAGCCCATTCATTCCTTGAAACGATGTCTTACTAGCAACACATGTTTTCCCACGTCTAAAGGAAATACAGGTAAGTAAACAAACCGAACACACCACCGAGAGTACCTGCAGATGATTGTTTTGCCAAGCTCTGAAACTCAAACTGATATTGACAAAGAGGGAACTAGATCTAACAATGGCCCTCCTTCTTCACAAAGGCTCAAATCTCCTTCGGCTGAGCCCTGGACAAGAACTAGAAGCTTTTGGGTCGAACTACTGTGGCAATGGAAGCATCAGAGTAGTCGGGGCCTTGTACTTTACGTCACGCCATCGATCGATGAGGATGAACACCGACTTCTAGGATCTGTCCGGCATGCTTGAGACATTTATGGCCTTAAAGTGCTCCAGGTTGGATCTTCAGAGGAAGAACGGATTGAAGCAGAAAATCAAGCTTCGAACGACCTTCTGGGCGGTTGGGGAGACCAGACCTCCTTTTAAGTCTCGAGACACGTTTCACTAGGAACTTATCTAAGATGGGGACTTCCAGAATATCTTCTTCTTTATTCTTCTTGACGTGAACCCTTATTGTTGAAGTTTGTTTATAACTCGGTCAATGGTCTTCTTATCAGTTGTTGTGTGCTTGTCCTTCTCAAATCCCACAAGTCATTTACACAACTCACATTAAGTACTCTTTGCCCTCTTTCTAGCGCCATCCACAGTCAAAGTCAGACACGGATACCTCTGATATGATCCACATCTCCTTCTATTCTCTTTTAGCATCTTATCCAGCTGTTCTCTCTTTAACTTGAATGGCACGTGGCTATTAACACGTGGTATGGCTACCAAATATTAGTGGTCACAGCAACAATGGTCTAGAGGCCTGGACAATCTGGTCCACTGCCGAGATGTCCTCGGACTCCAGCGCGATCCGGCGGTGGTTGGATGATCCGATCCGGCAAAGGGACCTCGTGCGAGATGGTGCTGATATCAAGGAGCGGCCGTGTCTCGCTGGAAGCGATTGAGTCGATCCAAATGAACAACATGTGCCTGATGGGTGGGTTACGAGCGCCGGCCGGCAGCGGCGTGATCTTGCGGTGGTGTGAGCTTTGGGCGACTTTGATTGTGTCCCCTGTAAATTTCTCTGATATTCACCCATGGAAACCATGACTCGGTGGATTCTGAGTGGAGTCTTAGATTACACTGTGTCGCCCCAGCCTTGGAAGTCCAGAACAACGACTCGGTAGATAAGGGACTCTTGGACTGTGATCTAGAGCCACCACGGGTTCCAGATCTTTGGCGGGTCACGAGACGATGGTGGGTCTGCATCTTTTAGTAAGGATCAAACTGCCCAATGCGCATTGTGAAGACCTCTACAAAGCCTTTTTATCCGCAGTGCATCACATTGAATCCAGATCGGGTGGACTGCTGGAGCCGACTAGCCGAGGGTTCTTCCGTTCTTCGGGGAAGAAATCAGAATCGAACCGGGTTGGACATACCCGTCGGTTTGTTTTTCTTTTTGGACTGATCCGTTTGGGCTTTCCGAACCAGACCTGCTAGACCCCAAAATCTCCTTTCTTTTTGACCCATCTTTTCCTTTGTCTTGTTTGGATTTTCTGGAAGTGGGAGATCTGACTTAGAGGAAACATCTGCTTTAATCTCTTGGTCTTTTCTTTCTTTTTGATTTGTTTTTCAGGAATAAATCGACCTATCATCACCGAACAAATTGCTGAGTTTGTGCGAACACGAATTTGAGACTGTACACCCGTGTAACACATCTGTATATTTTTAGCACCGATTTGGTGTTACCAAATTCCGATCTAGGATTTCAAACTTGATTTGATCGCGTAGTCACCGTTGCGGATTTTTTTTTTTTAGGGAACGATGTCGATTCCCACAGACGACGCCAAACTGTTGGTACAGTTTCCGGTACGATGACATGTTGCCTTGTGATTCGTTGCCTTCCTTGATATTCGCTCTCCTTGTAATCTGCAAAATAATAAACGGCTCGTCGGCTCGTGGGGGTGCCAACCATACCCCCACTCCGATGCCTAAGTCAGTTCAAACTATTTATTTTCTGGAGAGTATCAATAATCTCAGAGCTTAGAGAATCTGCCTGTTCAAAATACCTGGCGTAGCGGTCTTATCAATAGGCTCACAGTTCACAGTTATAGAACTACTAGAATACTTGGAGCATAATCTGATTAGGAGTCTGAGTCCTATATCACATAGTCTTTAATCTTATCGTCATAGAATTCAAATTGGGTAGTAGAGTCCAAGCTGGGTAGGACATTACCTCTTCGTCTGACGTCATACTATTAGGTACCTTATCCCGTATTTGATGGGATAAAAGTCTTATCTTGATATACTCGGAATATCCGTCTTTTTGGAGATAATGAATGGTCTTGTACTTAGGTCTGATCTGGCCGGGCCGACCCGATGGGCTCGGCCCCCGATACTATCTTAGGCCCACATGTCTTTAGAGCTCATTATTTCTCCAACAAGTACAACTTCTAATATTATTTTTCCCTTTTTTTTTTGGAATATATATATAAAATAAAAATAAAAAACCGGTTACCCGGTTATTGACCGGTTTTATAAAATGCTATAACCGGTAACCGCAATGGGTACTCAGTTATCCGGTTGCAGTTATTTTCGGTTTTTCGGTTTCTCAGGTTAGCGGTTGTTGGCGATTATTGGCGGTTACTGGTTATTTTTTTATTAATAATCGTCCTGCTTGTACACCCCTAGACTATCGCATTCCTGCTAGCTATCACTCACGCAAGTATGCTGCACTACACTGCCCAATGAATGACTATGCTACCCAAAACGTCATTGCATGTTCACTAATCGATGTATATTTGAGATGTACTCATGTTGATCTTTCTCGTCTGGTTTTTGACAAAATTCCTTCACCAAATGTTATTTGTTTCACGTCTGTCATCAATTCAATTGGCATGCTCGAAATGAAATGTGAAGCTGTAAGGTCATGTATGGAAGATCTGTTAGGCTGTGCAGGTTTTGCTTGATGAAGTTGAAGAGTTGTTGCAATGGGCAAGTGAAGGAATTTTGTCAAAAACCAAACGAGAAAGATCAACATGACCTTGCAGGTTTGCTTGATGAAGCTGAAGAGTTGCTACAACAGGCATGTAGCGCCCAAGATAATAATTAAGTGTTAAAAACATGAATTAGAGTAATTAAGTGATTAATTAGGTAAAGTGAGGAAGCAAAACAC
Source organism: Alnus glutinosa (assembly GCF_958979055.1). Lineage (NCBI taxonomy): Eukaryota > Viridiplantae > Streptophyta > Magnoliopsida > Fagales > Betulaceae > Alnus > Alnus glutinosa. The sequence continues at coordinate 11,885,445 of NC_084889.1, read as the reverse complement.
CTAGAAAACGTTTAGAATTGCCTTTAAAAAAAATGTTTAGAATTGGGTTTCTATGTTGTGCGTCCGGACGGAACAATTCTCTGTCTGGACGAGTTAGTCAGTGAATTCAATTCTTGATACGTGTCCAAACGAACCCATTTGGTGTCCGGAAGGGTTGGACAGAAAGTTTGTGTCTGCTGCCGTGTCCAGACGGCCAGCGGACGGAACTCCTTGTGAGTTCTAATTCATGCGCGTGTCCGAATGGACCATTTACGTGTCTGAATAGGCCTTCCAAAAAGTCTATGTCTGGGATTTCACATACGCATGTTCGGATGGGCCATTTACTTGTTCGGACATGCCTCGTTTTAAAACACCAACGAGCTCATTTAAGCTAATTTCTCCAGTGTCTCTCTCTCTCTCTCTCTCTCTCTCTCTCTCTCTCTCTCTCTCTCTCTCTCTCTCTCTCTCTCTCTCTCTTAAGGTTTTGGTTTCCTAGTTTATTGAAGCTTCCAAACTTAAATCTAACACCGGAAACATGATTCTTGCTACAGCTACAAGATCCATGTTTTCACCTACAAGATCCACGTTTTCACTGGAATCTAGATTTTGTGTAGATTTTTTAAAGTTTGGGTTTAATTTCTCAATTTTCTCTAGGTATTGTGCATTTTGGAGTATTGTCTAGACATCTTTCAAGAGTTGGGTTGCATTATGGTGAGAAATCAAGGTAAGACCCAAAACCCTAGTTTTTGTCTAAGTGTTGTAAATTGGTAGTTTTGTGTCAAACCCTTAGATAATCTTATGGGTTATTGTTTTTAGTTAATGGTTTATCAAATAGAACCCTAAAAATTATATGAGTTTTCCATGGGTTTAGTTCTCGAGCAACTTAAGAACTAAATGGGAATTTAAAGTTAGAAATGTTATGTGTTAGTATTAACGTGTCATGCAATGTGATAATGCAGATGTGCATTGCAAAGCTTTCATTGGGAATCCTTCTTTAAGCCAATTACAGAGCAGCTAAAGTGAGTAATCAACTCATTAAAAAAATATACTAAGTTTTGTAGTTTTATAATATGCAAAATGCTATATTTGCTTAAACCCGAGCCAATGATATCTTGAGATAATATGTTTTAAGATTGCTTTTAATACTTTAAATTATGTTAGGATATAATGTTGATGATAATTTATGAGCTTTTGAGGATGTTTATGAGATTGAGAAAAGAGATCTATTTTACAAGTTTGATGATGTGTTAAGGATTTCATGTTATGTTTTGTCAAGTATGAAAGTGAAATTTTGTTGAGCAATACATGATCATGAAAGCAAAAAGTAAGATGATTTTATAGTATGAAACATGAGCATGAACATGAATGAGAAAAGTGCATAAGAGATTAAAGTATTAGGACGAGTCCCCAACATCACACTAATGGACAAGTCCATCGGGTGAGCCATCGATGTTGTTAACGTAATGATGATGTTATGGAGGACGAGTCTTCGAAAGGAGTGAGTTGCGTGCTCACACTACCTAGGGATAAATCCCTCATGATAATAAGTATATATGCGAAAGGATATCCTAGAAGCCATCAAGACAAATCCTAGAGTGATGAGAAAGTAAGGATGTAAAATATGAAGATGCAAGAAAACAAGCATGGCATAGTTTTATATGATGTTTTTATGTTATGTGTTGAGTGGGATTTCATACTAGATGTATCAATATGCCTATGAGTTTGAATGAAACAGAACATATGTATATCGTTACAACTAAACTGCATACAATGGTTTTCACGTAATGTTGTGCTTAGATGTATTCATATGCTTGTATTTCTTAAAGGTTTGGAAAGCTCGTATATAAGTATAGCTGAGTCATATGATGTATAAACGTATAGCATGTGATAGATAGGTTTATATGTACGTGCTTCCAAGCAAGAGATTGGAACGCGTATATATGATCACAACTACGTAGTATGATTCTATTTGCTTATAAAATACCCGTGTTTACTTTATTAGTTACTAGACGTTTTAAGAAAATAAATGGCTTACTATAAGTAGTTGTTATTGTAAACGTTTGGTAAACGAACTAAATGTCGGTTCACTTAGTGAGTTTTATACTACTAATTTGATGAACTCATACTTTAACTTATGTGAACGTGGTTACAACCACCATCGTGTAGATATTGATGCTTTGGCTGCAGATACCGCAGACATTGATGAGGACCTTGTGGCATTGTACTTAGGATACTACGACTAAGGCTCTTTGCATTTGTTCATTTGTGTGTTGAACTCGGATAATCCACCTTTTGAATAGACTTTTGTGTATGGTTCATGTCGAATGTGACACCTATTTTGTATAGTCATTCTTTGATGTAATTAATGTTTTAATTAAGCTTTAAACATATAGACAGATTTATGGCTCTGATGTTGTATTTACTTATCTGAGTTATGAAATTTAGTTTCCGATGCAACTATGTATCTTTGATATATTGTGCATATGTTATGAGATGTATTAGGTTGATGTTGGCTTAATGACTAATCGTCATGCCATTGTGGTGAGTCCATTTGTAAAAAATAAAAAATAAAAAATAAAAAATAAAAAATAAAAAATTGAATCGTCACAGGGCACCAGAAAAGGGTGGTAGTGTGATGTGGAGCTCATTGTTGCAAAGCTATAGGGTCCATGGGAATGAGATAGTGGGAAGGAGAGTAGCTAATACCTTGATGGAGCTTGAACTAGAGAATCCTGCAGTTTGTTTGCAAGTTTCAAACTTTTCAATTTTTTCTCATATTATTCTTTCTGTCTTTCATTTCTTTTCTTCTTTTTCTTTTAAAATGTCGAAAACGGTTAGCAGAGGCAGTTATCTAATTTTACCAAACACCCTAGGCGGTTGCGGTCAACGGTTTTAGCCAAAAACAGCTAACTGACTTTTCACCCCTAAATTATCTACGGTCATCTCTCGAATCATGAAGTCCAACTTGAACAACAACATCAAATCTCGATCTCTTTTTCTTGTGAAAAAGGTTACATCAAGCAAGATCGCAGCCATGGCCCATCCCACACCAATTAGAATTCTACATAAGTTACGTTTGATACATGGAATGGCTATGCCATTAAAAAAAATGAATAGCTTTTATTGAAAATAGAAAGTGGAACAGAATATCATTGAAATAGTCATTCTCATTCTCCACGAGGGAGTGACTATTTCGAGTGTTAGAGTATGTATACTTTAACACCAAGACGATTTTATTTCACATTCTTCCATTTTTAATAAGCTATTCATTTTTTCTAATGAAATATGTATTTTGCATACCAAATGTATCCTTAGTGCCCGTTTGGGGTTGCTTATTTGCCAAAATAATCTGCGATTTTAAAGGAAATCGCAAATCGTGGGGCGTTTGGGAATTGCGATTTAAAATCACATTTTCTAAAATCACAGAAAAAACCACGATTTTTGGCCGCAGCTAAGGAGGTGCTTAATTGAAAAAATGCGAATTTAAACAAAACTTACGATTTCGCATAGCAAATATTTGGCGAAAATTTTCGAGCGGGAACAAAAAAATTCCAAAAATACCCACCTAAAATATGTTAAAACCCTTGTTTTTTTTCTTCTCTTTCTTGTTCTTCTCTGGCTCTCTTCTCTTTCTCACAGGCGGTGGCCGGCTCCAGACTGCCGTTCTCCGCTGCATCTTGTCTCCAAATCTCTGGTAAGCATTTTACCTTATAATCAGTGATACTTTTTGCAAAGTTTTGTACAATCCTGCGTGTTTGTGTGGTTTTGTTTAAATAAATGAAAATGCTTTAATAAACTTTGAGAGATTTTTGTTGAGAAAGAAGGGCAAAGGGTAGTATGCTTTGATATGCCGCATCTGCAGATATGTTAAGAAGAAAGATGAAAGGGCTAAAAGATGAAAGGCCTGAATACATGTATGTTTTGTTAAATATGCTGGAAAAGTCTAGACTTGAAGAGAGGTTTCTGAACGTTTGATTTTTTTTTTTCTTTTGTTTAATCGAGCGCCGCAGAAAGCTTATTGTTCAGTGAACAGTGAAAGGTTACTGTTCACTGAACAGTAAGTGGCGCAGATTTTTTTTTTTTGTTATGATTCCGGTTAATTTTTTTGTTAAAACACTGTTCAGTGAACAGTTTGCATGGTTACTGTTCACTGAACAGTAATTGATACAGTACATTTCCCCAACTGATGGCTTCCTGCGCAGAGTGAACAGTGACTTATCACTGTTCACTCTGCGAAGGACAATGAATAATCACTGTTTATATATATAAATATTCAAAACATAAATTTTATAATAACATTTTTAAATTATTGTTCAGTGAACAGTGATAGGTTATTGTTCACTGAACAGTAAGTGCGCAGATTTTTTTTATTACGAGTCCGATTAATTTTTTTTATTAAATCACTGTTCAGTAAACAGTTCACACGGTTACTGCTCACTGGATAGGGATTGATACAGTACTTTCCTGACTGATGGCTTCTTGCGCAGAGTGAACATTTCAGTGAACAGTGATACTGTTCACTCTGCGCAGGACAGTGAATGATCATTTTTTTTTTTAATATATATATATATATATATATACATAAATTTTATAATAACATTTTGGGGTAATTACCTTTTCCCCCATGTACTACCAAAAAATGCGATATGCCCCCATGAACTACCAACTCGACCTAAAATGAGCATTCAACTTCCACTGTTACGCACATTACCCCCTTCCGTCAGTCTTCCTGGTTAAAATAGACGGTCAAAGACAGTCAACGGTCCCAGCCCTTTTTATCCCCCGTTTTGCCCTTAGCTGCAGTGGAATGAAGGACGAAATTACCCTCCCTAAATATACCGTTCGAAATTGTAAATGATGGGGTGTTAGATTACGAATATGCCCTTACTTTATCATCTAAAAAACCTGAAATGCCCCGTGAAGAACTAAGACAAAGAGTGACCTAACTCACTGAGCGCCGCACAACCCCGTCTTCTACACTTAGAAACCCTAGAAATCTTCTAGAACCAAAGACTTGCACTTCGAACCTGACGCACGGCGGATTCGTACAAAAAAATTGGAACAAACCCAGATTCGCACTTAAAGGTCACCCTTGTTTCAGGTATCGGCTGACTTTCACTTTTTCATTAAAATAATAAAGTGTGTTGTTGTTGTCGAATCGGAGTGAAAGCAAAATTTCACTCCGACATTCTGTGTGGTTGTTGTTGTTTTGTGCGATAAAGTCGATGGTTTTGTTGATTGTTTAACTTTTTTGTTGCTTTTTTTGATTTTTTTTCCTGTAGTGGTCTTGCACGGTTGTCGTGTTTTCCCTTTGTCAGTGGTCCCGAATGTCTTTGTAATGGGGAAAACGTTGGGAATAGGATGGTTTTGTACTAAAAAATATGTTTCGGTGGTCCACAACTTTGTTTGTTTATATTTATTCTCTTCTCTTAGGTGGTCCCGAATGTCTTCGTAAATGGGGGAAAAGGTCAAAATAGGATGGTCTACAATTGTCTAAAATGTGTAGATTACATTTCGTTCAACCTGATGAGTTTATTTAATTGTTTAGAACAGATTTAACAATTAATCCATTAAATAATCACAATTAGGTATCTAAAGTACTGCTTCTATAGAATCTTACAACTTGAAATTTTACTTTGTATCTAAACTACTATCTAAAGTACTGCTTCTATAGAATCTTACAACTTGAAATTTTACTTTGTATCTAAAGTAAAGTACTGCTTCTATAAGCATTAACAATTAATAAACACTTTGACTGACTTTTTACTTTTCCAGAAATATTTGTATACTAGACCTGGAGTTAATAAATATACCTCTAATCTAGGGTTTGATAACATAATGATATTTTCATATATATGAAGATGATAGGTAAGCACATGTAGTAAAAATTTGCCCTAACAACAAAAAAAAAAAAAAAAAAAAAATTCATAAAAACTTAAGTTAACACAGAAATGAATTCAAGCAACTCATACACATATTAGTAAATACTCATATTAGTTTATATTTTATATGTGTAGTGTCAAGCAGCCGGCATATACAATGGCAAGCAATGATGTGATTTTTAGGGTTCATTATGGGGGCCGGTTTGACCGGCGACATAGGTGCACGTATGTTGGTGGGAATATAGGGTTGTATGAAGAACCTTATGACTTGGATTGTCTGTCATTTTTTGAGATCGAAACTGTAGTTAAAAAATTTGGATACCATCCAGGTGACCTTGTTTACTATTGTGAGGCCGGTAAAGAATTAGAAGACGGGTTAGTTTTGTTAACCTCGGATGAGGATGTCGTGAAAATGGCTGATGTATTTTTAGGTCATAAACTTGTTGTGCTATACATTGTTGCTTTTTCAAAGTCTGCTAATGAATTAGTCCCAAATGTGAGTGAGGTTGAAGAGGGTGAGGATGATGGAGTTGAGGAAAGGAGGATGAAGGATGTAAATGACCCATACTGGAGGGCATTGATGAGTGATGATGAGAACGATGCATGGGATGTACCTGACGAATCAGAAGATAGTGATTCTTATTTTGATGAGGAGGGTGATTCTGAGGAGGGTGGTGATTCTGGTGAGGAGGAGGGTGGTGATGGTGGCCATGAAGAGGCAGCCCAACAAGATAGGACTCATGTTGGTGGGTTAGGCTATCCGTCTAAATTGTTGGATGATGAGGAAGAGGATGAGGTATCCTCTAATTTGGCCAGAAGTGATGTTTTGGTTAGTCCTCCTAAAAGTGATGAGGAGTTTGAGGCGACTAGTGGGGTTCGGTGTGTTACTAGGGTTTCTCAATTCGAAGATGTGGACATGGAAGACCCGCATTTGGATGTGGGCATCTCATTTGAGTCAGCAGCTCAATTTAGGAAAGCTGTGAGGGAATACAATTTGTTCAGGGGAAAGGATGTTCAGTTCACAAAAAATGATGGGGACCGGATCATTGGAGTCTGCAGGAATAATGCCAAGGGTTGTCCTTGGAGAGTTTATGGTTCATTGGTACCGGGTGAGATGACTTTTATACTTAAGTCACTGAACCCTGACCACCGGTGTACAAGATGTTACAAGTCCTCAATTGTAACTTCTAGGTGGATTGCGGACAGGATGTTCCACAAATTCAAGATACAGCCAAACTATCCACTTACAGCTCTCCATGACGATGTAAAAAGGAAATGGAATGTGGATGTCAGTTTTAGGCAACTGTACAGTGCTAAGGTGAAAGCCAAAGAATTTATAGAAGGTAAGCAGAAAGAGCAGTACAAACGGCTAAGGGATTATTGTGCAATGGTTAGGCAAACAAATAGAGGGAGTACAATGTTGATGAAAGTTGAACGACCTACTTTAGATGTCCCACCTACTTTTCTACGGTTGTATATGTCTTTGGCAGCATGCAAAGACGGTTTTAGACAGGCTTGTAGGCCTGTGATAGGTGTGGATGGATGCTTTCTTAAGGGACGCTATGGGGGGCAACTGTTGGCTGCTGTTGGGAGAGATCCCAATGACAACATTTATCCCATTGCCATGGCTGTGGTTGAAGCTGAAAATAAGGACAGTTGGAGTTGGTTTCTAGAGACATTGGTGGCTGACCTTGGTCCAAATGGAAGTATTGGGTGGACATTTATCTCTGATAGGCAAAAGGTATGTTACTTTGCTTAGTTTCAATATTAAATTATTGTTGTTTCTTCATAATTTTTCACTGATTTTTATTTATTATTTATTATTTATTCGTATTATGTTGTTTTGTGCCTAGGGTTTGATTCCTAGTTTCGAGGATGTGCTACCAACCGCCCCGCATCGCATATGTTTGAGACATTTATATGCAAACTTTAGGGGTGATGGGCATAAAGGATTGGTTTTGAAGGATAAGTTGTGGAAGGTAGCTTCTGCCTATAATATTCATGTATTTGACCGGGAAATGGCTGCAATGAAGAGGATGAGTCCAGCCGCACATGCTTACTTGGAGAAGATTGACCCACATACCTGGGCTAGGGCTTATTTCGACGTAGGCCCGAAGTGCGATTTGGTAATGAACAACCTCTGTGAGTGCTTCAATTCGTATATTATCAAAGCACGGGACAAGCCAATCCTTACTATGCTAGAGATGATCAGGAAGAAGTTGATGAGGCGGTACCAGAAGAAAAGGCAGGGAATTAGGGAGTATGTTGGGGAATGGTGCCCGAAGATAGTGGCGAAGTTAGAACAATGTGGAAAGGATGCTGCAGAGTGCACTGCACATTATGCTGGGGATGGACTATACGAAGTTGAGTGCAATTATGGCACATTTGTCGTCGACCTGGCGCATCGTACGTGTGGGTGCATGCAGTGGGACATAACTGGCATTCCATGCCCACATGCCATCTCAGCCATCTTACATAACTCATCCAAGCCTGAGCAGTACCTGCATCAGTATTACAGTGTCGAAAATTACAGGAAGGCATACGACCCAATGATATACCCAGTGCCAAGCGAGGACCAATGGATAAGAACCGGCCAAGATGAAGTGGATCCACCTATTGTTAGAACTACCCCAGGAAGGCCAAAGAAGATTAGGAGAAGGGGTCCGGAGGAGCCAAAAAATCCATATTGCATGAGGAAAGGTGGTGTAACCATGAGATGCTCGAAGTGCAGAGCGGTTGGCCACAACGCCAGGACTTGCACTAGGAGGAAGAGAGTGTCCACTCGTAGTAGCTCAGGAGTAAGTGTACCCACGAGTACTACAACGGAGTTTAGCTTTGATGATGTAAGTCTGTTTTCGGTTTTATATATGCTTATAATCAAATGTCATTGCCAATCGAGTTAATGATTTTACTAACTTTAGTTCTTTTGTGTTCAGATGCCTTCTCAGCCAGTTCCTGATGCTTCACAGCCTACACAGTCGTCCGCATCTGCACTACCTATTTCAAGGCCCAAAAGGAGATATACATATACTACTGTTGGTGTAGGTATCATTAAGTTGAGTGCAGTTATTACAAATATAAGTTATTTCTAATTGTTGTATGTTGCATATGCAGCCTGCTTCTACCAAAAGGAGTAAGACAACTCCAGCTCCCTCGGTGCAGCCTGCTTCTACCAAAAGGAGTAAGACTACTCCAGCTCCCTCAATGCAGCCTGCTCCAGCTCCCTCAGTGCATACTCGGGCATCACCTAAAGGAAACCAAATAGCTGTAAGTCAATACAGATTTACACCCCTATAGGTAAACAGATTTTTAGTTTCTAACTCATCATGTGTTGCACAGGTTCGGAAGCCCACAACTGCCCACGTTGGACCTCGCAGGAGGTCTGGTAGATTGTTAGCAACATTTAAGGAGTCCGATCCAAACAAAGAGATACCAACTGTTGACCTCACAAGTGATGCTGGTCAACCAGTAACCGCACCAGCAGTGTTCAATCGACAACCGGCCAGGGCAGGTGGAGTTTTCATTCGGGAACCAGCAAGAAATGCAACAAGAGTGGTGGTACCAACAGTGGAGAAGGGTATGCAACGAGTGGAAGCAAAAGACAAGGGAAAAAGACCAATATGGCAGCCTTGATGGGTTTTTGGAGACTGTCTTTGCTTGATGTATCAGTTTATATTATTGTTGGTTGTTGGAAGTATGGAAGGAAAAGGACTATTTCTGGTTTTTTGTACAAGTTGTTGGTAATATGCAGGAACAATTTGTAGTCGTACTTGGACAAAACTTGATTATGTTGGTTTTTTTGTACTGGGCAAAACTTGATTATGTTGGTTTTTTGTACTTGGACAACACTTGATTATGTTGGTTTTTTGTACAAGTTATTGGTAATATGCAGGAACTGATTATGTTGGTTTTTTGTACTTGGACAAAACTTGATTATGTTGGTTTTTTGTACAAGTTATTGGTAATATGCAAATTATGTTGATTTATGTTGGTTATCTTAATTATGTTGGCTGTAGTTGTTCATATGATACTTACAGGTTGAAAACTGAGAATTACAGGTTATGTTGATTTATGTAGGCACATTGATGGGTCGTGTGTTGATGCTAATATAAAATTTGCATGCTATATACTTTGACTAAATATTTGCATATTCCCCCATGAACTACATGTAATGGTCACAATGCCACCATGAACTACCTTGGATTGTGACAATACCACCATGAACTGACAAATCCTGACCAAAATAAATTCAGATAGCTACCAACCGAATTAAATTCAGATAGCTACTAATAATATAATCAATGCAACAAAATGAACATCCCATTTCATAGAGCAAAAAGGCCATTACTCATTACAAAGTTTACAAATACTTAAGTCATTACAAAGTTCCAAAATGAACATCCCATTTCATAGAGCAAAAAGGTCATTAGTCATTACAAAGATTACAAATACATTAGTCATCACTAGATACTGGCCCCAATGAACTAGTCATTACAAAGTTCCAAAATTACAAATACACAAGCCATTTTGTTTCATGGTAGCCGTTTGTAATACAAATGTCCTGCACCATGATACTGGCCCCAAAATACAGCTACAAAGACAACAAAAAAAATCCAAGAAAATGCCAAAAGATGACTAGTTGTCTTTTAAACTTTCACTTGCATGTCATATCGAATTGCTTCAATCTCTAGCTTGGCCTTCAACTCTATAACCTCTTTGTTCAGCATCGCGTCCCTATGTTGCAAACGACCCATCACTCGTTTAGCATGGTCACACATGTCACTATCTTTCCATTGGAAGAATCCACAAGAGCGACCGGCCTATTCAAATTACAGGCCATAAAAATAAACGAGGATTAGTTTATTAGTTTATTAGTTTTGAAAAATATTCAACAAAGTCAAGAAATCCATCAACATTGCACCAATATTACATGTTATTTTCAACTGTTAGTGCACAACATTGGACCATCCATGAGGGAAAAAAAAAACAGGAATAGAAGAGAACTGAGTTGAGCTTTGATATTAGATCCAATCTCATCATACTATCAAATTAAAGGGACATAGATGTTAAAAAAAATCTAGGGTTTTCTGGTTTAGTACAATATCTTGAAAAGTTCGTAGATGTTAAAAAAAACATCTAGGGTTTTCTAGTTTGGTACAATATCGTGAATCATCCATCTCTTTCCATAAACAATGTTGTTACATCGACAGCAAGACATAAAATATAACGAATCCAATTTGGATAATCGAAATATATAACTATATTACTCTAAAAAAAAAGCTCAACTTCAGAAGCTTAAAAAATAGCTCAACTTCAGTTATCCATTGTCCAAAAAAAAAGAAAAAAAAAAATTAATAATAATCCAGCAACAAGAATCCAGACCTAAGATCTAAACTTTCAAACCTTTAAAAAATTACCCATTGTTTACAAATAGTAAATTTACAGATCTATTAAAAATAATTCTCACCTCAAAGTTAACACAACCGTAAAACAACCGGCCGAAATTATCCTCAGTGAAGGAGGTCTTCAAAGGTGCCGGAAGTCCACAACGACACATGGGCTCCACAGAGGTTGCTTCGCTATTCATTGAACAAGACATTTTCCTTCTTCTTTCTGGAAGTCGGCTCCTCCTTCTCTCTAGGGCTGTTTGAAGTTTGGAAGAGAAATGGAAGACAAGCTTCGAAAATGAAAGAAGCTTGTCTTTTGATTCCTTTTTTATGAATTATTTTTCTTTTTTCTTGTTCTTTTTATTTTTTTATTCATTCCACTGCAGCTGAGGGCAAAACGGGGGATAAAAAGGGCTGGGACCGTTGACCGTCTTTGACCGTCTATTTTAACCAGGAAGACTGACGGAAGGGGGTAATGTGCGTAACAGTGGAAGTTGAATGCTCATTTTAGGTCAAGTTGGTAGTTCATGGGGGCATATCGCATTTTTTGGTAGTACATGGGGGGAAAAGGTAATTACCCCTAACATTTTTAAAAATACTGTTATCACTGTACATGTTTTAATTTTTTTAATGGATCACTGTTTACTAAACAGTGATAAGCACAATTATTATTATTATTATTATTATTATTATTATTATTATTATTTTATTATTATTAATAGCTTTCTGCGCATATCACAAATCACTGTTCACTCTGCGCAGCGTTCAACATACCAATTATGTTTATATTTCTTATTTAATATCAGTTTGATTTTTTTGAACAGTGATTAATCACTTGTTTAATTTTTTTTAATGGATTACTGATTGTTGTTTTATAGATAGAATATTGTTCAATGTTGATTCTGATTGCGTGAACTGTTCAGTGAACATGAATTGTTGTTGATTAAATTGTCCGATGTTGACAAATTACAATGATTAGTCAATGTTGATTTTTTAATGGTTACTTGTTGATTTTATTAAGATAGAATACTGTTCGGTGAACACAGTTTAAATTTTGATTTAATCCATCATGTATTAATTTTTTTTTCTAAACAGTGAACACGGATTAAATTTTGTTTTCATCGATCAAGATTATTATTTTTTAGTAGATTAGTGTTCAAATCTGACATTAAAATTATAATTTTGTAGATGGATAATAAAAATATGAATTCCAATTCCAACTCTGAATCAAAACAAAGTAATTCAGATGCTAGAGCTCTTTGGACAGTCCAATTTACTACAATCTTTTGTGAAGTCTGTGTGGATGAGGTGTTTAAGGGTAATCGACCAAATACCCACTTTACAAAAATAGGATGGAAGAACATTGAAGCGGCATTTAAAAATAAGACCGGTAAGTCATGGGAATATCGTAAGTTCAAGAATAAGTGGGATACATTGGAGAAAGATTGGATTCTTTGGAACAAATTGAATGGAAGTGAAACTGGATTGGGATGGGACGCAGCCAAAGGAACAATAGCTGCAACAAATGAGTGGTGGGATAGGAAGTTAAAGGTGTGTTTTTCATAACCAATTTATATATATATATATTTTTTAAAAGGGAATATAACATATTTTTAGCTATTAATATAGCCATTTTAATTATGTAGGAAGTTCTCGATACTTCAAAATTTCGGGAAACAGGTTTAGAGAATCTTCATTTATTAGACATTATGTTCAAAGATACTGCGGCTTCTGGAGAAAATTCATGGACCCCTTCTTTGGGTGTTTTTCCTCCTAATTTTGAGCCTCTCGTAGATATGTCCTGTGACTCATCTGGTGAGCCGAATCCTCAAAATGGTCATGATGATATTGAGATACTTAGTCCTACACAACCACATAATTCTACATAGCTACCTAATCCTACACAACCACCCTAAGAAAAGAGAAAGAAGCGAGTTACTACCTTCATGCAAAGTAAAGGGAAGAAAGTAGGAACAGTGTCAAAGCTAATACACGAGCTCAGTCGTATCAGTGATGCTGTAGAGCTAAGGAGGCAACCTAGTTCGGGGAATTTAGGTAGCAGTATTCATGATGTCATGGAGCGTGTGTGCACCTTGGAAGGTGTTGAGGAGGGTTCAAATCTCTATTGTATCGCAGCTCGTATTTTCCAGAATAGAGAGAAGATAGATATGTTTGTTGTGATGGAAAAACCACATTTACAGCTTATATTTCTAAAAGATGAAGCAGAATTGTTGGGGGGACGCCACTTCTCTATTTGATTAGCAAGTGGGATAAACTATGTGCTTTTTTCTGCTTAAAAAAAATATTTTGACTATGCTATTTTATTTTCTCAACTTGCTGTAGCTTATGATATTTTATATTTGAACAATGTGATTTTCTAGATTGTGATTGTTGAACAATTTCTCCAAAACATTTAGTTTGTAATGTTCTATCTTATTAATTGTTATTGTTTTTTAGGTTTCATATACATGGACTTTGATGACTATATGGATTATGGTAATGATGATCATTGCCATGATAATGATGAGAATGCTGATGGTCATGATGATGAATTTTATCATCTTGTTTCTGCTGGATGTCGTGCAGTAGTGACGTATGCCATTAAACACATTGCTAAACAACCTTGTAGAGACTCTAAAGAAATTGGGTATAAGTGGTTAATATATACATTAACTGGTAACGAGACAAAATGTCATGATATGTTTAGAATGAAACCACGTGTTTTCTTTCAATTATGTAATGTTCTACAACATACATATGGACTTCAGCACACGAGGCAAATCAGACTAGAAGAGTCAGTAGGTATATGTTTGATGACACTTGCACAAGGATCGTGTAATAGATTGGTTCAAGAAAGATTTCAACATTCTGGTAAGACTATACATAGACATTTGCATAAAGTTATAAAAGCACTTAACCTAATGGCAATGAATCTCATCAAACCTTCTGACCCTACATTCAGTGAAGTTTCAAAAAAATACGGCATCGTCAATTGTATTGGCCACATTTTAAGGTACTTATTTTATTTGTTCATTAGTATTACTCAATTTATGCTTACCCTTTATTAAAGTAATTTAGTAAGTATATAAATTTAACGAAATTTGTATTTTAGGATTGCATTAGTGCCATTGATGGAACCATGTCCCAGCTGTTGTTAGAGAGGATAAGAAAATTTCATACATTGGAAGAAAGGGAACAGTAACTCAAAATGTTATGGCGACATGCGATTTTGATTTACTTTTCACATTTATTATGGCAGGATGGGAAGGTGCAGCACATGATACACGTATTTTTTTAGATGCTATTCGTAGTCCATTTGCCAACTTTCCGAAACCACCACCAGGTATAGTATTTTTTCTTTTTTTATTTATTATGAATGCATATCTAATAGATGATTATTATTATTATTATCATGTGTAGGAAAATATTATTTGGTTGATGCTGGATACCCCTTAATGAAAGGATACTTGACACCTTACAAGGGAGAGAAATATCACCTTCTGGATTTTCGACGAGCTGGTCGAGGAAATTGAGGAAACGGGATAGAAGAGAGGTTTAACTATGTTCACTCATCACTTAGAAGGGCGATCGCGCGAACTTTTGGTGTGTGGAAGAATAGGTGGTGAATTTTAAGGCAAATGCCATCTTATGATATTAAAGATCAAATGCTCATTGTAGTTGCCTCTGCAGTACTTCATAATTTTATTAGAATACATGATAGGAAGGATAAGGGATTTAAGTGGGATAAAAGTATTTCCGATGACCTAGAGAGCAATGATGATGAAACAGGAAGTACCAGTCAGGAAAACATTGGGAATATACATGATGAGGAGATGAAAGTGGTTCGTGACAACATAGCTCGGTCTATTAGTGGGCTGTAAACAATACTTTATTATTTATGTTTTAGGCTAATTTTTAATGTACTTTAAGTTTTTCTTGTTCTTATCAAATACTAGTTTAAATTGTTGGTGAATTATGTAAAAGTTAATTTTGTTAGACATTATTTGTTTAATTTAATGGTTCGTTATTCTATTTTCTATTTTATGTCTGTTTGAAATCTTTATGTCAAGAAAATGCATATATATATATATATATATATATATATATATATATATATATATATATATATATATATATATATTCTTTTTCTTTTTCTTTTTCTTTTTTTTCATTTAGATTGGAGAAAGGATCTCTTGAATATATTTTGTAACGTATTTTTATGCATTTTTTTGTTATATATATTGTGAAATGATATTTTGTGATAGTTTGTATAATTAATAAGTTATACTTTGGTTTGCAAGAGGCATTGAAATGGAGGCTTAAACAATGCTAGTTATTTTACTGTTACAAATAAATGTCCTTGTTGGTAATTTGCCTATGAAATCGCACTTTTATATTAATGTTATCCAAACACTCAAATGACAAAAAAAAACACTTTTTAATCAATATTACCAAACGCTAAGTGCGATTTTAAAAATTGTTTTTTTTATAAACTGCGTTTTAAAATCGCAATTATTGAAATCGTAATCTCAAACGGACCCTTAGTCTAATTAAACTAATAGAGGATGGGGGCATGGCAAATGAAACTCAAGCAACGGCCATGCACAACCTATATGTCAAGTCTACTGTAAACCTGGCCACACTTGCCGATAAGTGCTTCATAAGATTGATCATTCTTATCAAAGTGATCAAACCAACGATCTATACTACAACATAACATTACTAAACCAAAGATTTAAACAGATGGCACAATCAATATCCTATTCCTAAAGCTCTCATTGCCACATGTCTGTATGACACTAAAGAACCCACATGTTTCTCTATAGTATTGAAACATCCAAGTAATGCTAGTAGGAAGAATTTTATCCCCCTCTTGTCCTTCCAAAAGTGATGTAACTTTTAAAATTACCATTGGATTTGGAATGGATCACTATTAAATTTTGATTCAATGATAATTTTAAAAGCCTACATCACTTTTGGAGGGACAAGCGATAGACAAAAGTCTTCATTCTTCATTCTATCATTACTTTGAAACATCCTAGGCAGGGTAAGGCGGTGAATTTAGAATTTGATGCATTATTACAAAATGGTACATGGTCCTTGTTACCAACCCAACGTCCATGAATTTAGTAGGCTGCAAATGGGTTTTTAAACACAAAGAAAGCCTGATGGGTCAATTGACCGGTATAAGGCCCGGCTAGTGGCCAAAGAATATAATCAGCATGCTAGGCTTGACTATGATGAAACTTTCAGCCCAATTGTTAAGTTCACTACCATTCAAGTTGTTCTTTCGATTGCAACTTCTAAAAATTGACCTGTCAAACAAATTGACATCCAAAATGCCTTCTTACATGACATTCTATTAGAAGAGGTTTATATGAAGCAACTTTTAGGGGTCACACACCCTCAATTTTTGAATCACGTGTGTATGGTACACAACCATCTATGGCTTAAAAGTAGGCTCTTTAGGCTTGGTTTAATCAATTAAGTTCAAAATTTTAGAATTTGCCACTCATAACTCCCGTGCTGACTCTTCTTTGTTTATGCTCAAGACACAGAATTTCCAATTATTTGTCCTCATATATGATGCTGTCATCATCATATACGGGTGCTCATCTTCACTTCAGTAATGGATTTGATTCCTTTATTAATTCATTTGGCTCAAACTTTGTTGTCGAAACACATGGGGACCATTCATTATTTTTTGAATATGGACTCCCATCACCGTCTCAAGGGCTTGTTTTTTACCCAACAAAGATTGCTTAAGATCAACATGCTCCAAACAAAGCCCATTAGTTCGCCAATGTCTTCAGCCCACAAGCTCTCCGGTTCAAATGAACCGGAAGGGATCCAAATGCAAAATTTGTCTCTTACACGGCTCGATATCTCTTTTGTTGTTCGATTTATTTGAAGTAAAGATCAAATTGCAGATGCGGATGTATGTGTTTATTTGTAATATCCGAAACCATATTTATAAAATGTGGATATTACTTTTAGATATTCGCATTCGCATCATGTTTTTGTTAAACACATATGTGTGGTTATTATCTGTTATCTGTATATTAGGTAACGAACATTCGTTGGATCTCTATTAGAACCTATTTTAAAAGATTTTGAAAATAATTTAGGCCGATTTTTAGTGTTTTGGATTTGTTTAAATTTTTTTAAGCCCTAATCTTTTGAAAATATATTGATTTTACGTTACTTTTGCCTTTTTTTTTTTTTTTTTACAAGTGTTACATGAGAAATCAACATAACCAACCAAACAAATGTAAACATAACCTATACCTAATCTAAAACGATATCATTTTGGTATTAAACACCAAAACTACGTCGTTTTGGTGAATTTATTAAATATAATATATGAAATATATATATTATATATAAGGGTATGCATACGCGGTTAATAACCGCATCTACATACTCAAAAACTATTATTCGCATCTGCATATATATGAACATTGATTTTTACTAACCGCATGTGCGGATAGTGGATATTTGTATATAGCGAATGCAAACTATTAATATCCATTCGCATATACAACCCTAGCTATCACTACTCACTAGGCCACTTGTCTTTGCACGTTTTTCTTTGCTTTAGTCCAAATTCCACGTCTTTCTGCTACTGCTGAGCTTGTAGCCTTGCAGGAGCGTATAGAAGATAATGTTGATTGTGATGAAGTTATCAACCTCCAGATAAAGCCAAGACTGGATGAGAATAAAGATAGTTTTGTACTAGTTTCTATTGTACATTATTGTAGATATGTGTTGTAACCAAACTACTACTATAGTCTTCCACGTTGTAATCTTTTTTCTTCTTTTTTTCCTCCTTCTTCTACTTTTTACATACTTGAAAAAGAACTACAAACCAAAGCCAAAGCTAAGCTTAAGGCTTAAAGAAAATAAAAGAAAAAAACAATTAACAACAAGTGGGCAACCCAACAGAAAATAACTAAAAATGTAAGTACGCGAAGGCAATGCATCAAATTAAGATGCAGGCCTATTGATTCTTGGCACGGATGGCAAGAACCTAGACCACTAGTAAATGTGGTTAATGGTGTATAAAGAGTCCAGAGGACCCAAACACCGATTGGGTAACAAATACAAAGAAAGATATGGAGAAGATACAGAAAACAAAAGGCCCAAAAAAACAAAAGAGATAAAACAAACACAACACAGCACCGGTGGGTTGGGAGTCGTCGACGCGTGAAGACTATGCGCCAGCACTGGACGGCCTCTCTCAAGCTGAGGACGCCGCGAACTACCACGATCCACCAACAGCAGAGGCGGGGGAAGGCTAGGGGGAGGGACGTAGCCGCCACGCGTCAGCGAGTGAGATGCACTCAACGGCGCGTGCAAACTACGCTCCGTTGTAGGAAGGTCCGATGGGAGTGTAGTTGGTGTCGATGGGGGCGAAAGAAGACGGAGAGCATGGTAGAGAGGCGCGTGTCATGCTGAATCTATAGCGAGAGTGTAGATCTAGATTTGAAAACTTCAACCCTAAATCCGGTGGAAGACATGGTGGAGGGTGATGACTCATCCATGGAGGCTGCGTTGTGGGAACGAAAAGCTGATAAAATGCCTCTGAAGAGGTGGATAGGGCTAGAGAAAACTCTAGCAAGATAGAGGCCTCCAAAGAGGCGCTAGCAGAGAAGGAAATGGGAAGGAGGGAAGAAGGAAGGGGTGAGAAGGAGGAGAGAAGCACGGAGCTTCCCTCCTCCCATGGTGTTTGGGCAGGAAGGGTTTTCAAAGAAGAGTTGGGAGAGACGAGCGTTTTTGCCCCTACTACTTTATATATTGGATCATCAATATTTTCTTGTGGCCTTTTTTGTGCAACTCTTTGTTGTAATCTCTTCAAGTGTTTATAAAAGTGCAACTCCTCTCATGGTAAAAATGAAAAAGTTCATAAAATTTCTGACTCCTTTACTAGTTCGAACATAGAAGAACTGCTCGACTCAACACACCCAACTGGTTGGATCTTTCTTCGCTATTGAATTCACGAAAATCCTATTTGACGATGGAACCTGAATTTTTCATCTGAAAGGGCCAAATTTTGAATAAGCGGTCAAATTTATTTTTAGTAGAGGCCAAATCTAGTTTTTAAGCCTATATATATAACTTTAAAAAAAAAAATTAAAACCATGGCATGGCCCCCCTTGACCTATACATGGGTCCGTCCCTGGTTGTCGGTCATTTCTACCTCTAGACCCCGCGCGGGGAATTTGACTATTCTTCAAGCTCTACTCTTAGCCTATTAATTTCTTCCCTGGTTGGACAGCATTTGAAACAATTCTTGTGTGAGTCAATTCATAACCTGTTGTGCATAATTTGGAGTTGATCAACCCAATCCTCCATATATATAATATTGCTTTGGCTTTAGAAGCCTATATTGACATTCTACTTAGGAAGAAAAACTAGTGACAATTTTTTAATAGCTACTTCGAGAGAGCTGGCCTTAATTCTATGACAGTTATTATTGAGTAATAAAATTGGATATACTTTTATTCAATGATGAACTATCTAGGTTTTATCTAACTTCTACTAACATAGAAACCCTAACCAGTGACATCCTTAACAATCCTAACAAGGTGAGGATTGTCATTAATTAGGTTTTTTGTTTTTACCAAACAATTCCAACCTATAATTACCGATAGGGTTTATTCAATCTAATCACTCCTAATAAAATGGTTGATAAAAGAATAAAATACGACAAATTAATTTTGACTGATCACTCAAATGATAAAGAGAGTTGTGTACTGCGTGTAGTATACGTGCAATGTGCTCATGGATGGGAGAAGAAAATGGGAAAAAAAGAAAAAAGAAAAAAGAAAAAAAGAAAGAGTTATTAGTGAAGTTTTTGAAAAATAAACATAGGAGTATTTTGAAAATTTTGATAGGATTTAAAAGATGATTGAAATTGGAAAAAGTTGAAAGATAGATACCATAATTTGACATTTTTTAAAGTTTGGATACATTTTTTAAAAAATGATGAAAAATCAGGAGTTATTAGTGAAATTTTTTCTAATTTTTAATATATATTGTTTATGTAAAAATAGTAAGGAGAGTGAGATTATTATTATTATTATGGATTAAGGTGTTACATTATACACTCCTACCTAAACCATGGCTGTATTAAACTTTGATTTGTAATTTTTTTAACAGAAAAGAAACAATCCTCACAATCAACACACTTGTTACAGAAATTCATTAATAGAGTATCACTCAAACTTTGGTTTTGTTAACAAATCAATCTTTGATCAATTAAACCAAATCTCCTACTGAACTGGATATAACTCAATAGTAAATTACTATCAATTTAATTGATCAAAAAATGAATTCTTTTCTCCCTATAATTATCAGTAGTGTCAAGCAATAAATTCTAGTCCTGAAAACTACTCGCATATCAACTTTTGGACCGCATGTTTCTCCTCTTTACACTCTTTAAATAGGCCTTTTTTAAGATAGGAAAAATATCAAAATAATCCCTCGTGATTTGAGCTTTTATCAACTAATTGTTTATGTTTTAAATTTATCATTTAAATCCATGAGATTTGAGGTGATATCAAATAAGCCTTCCCCTTCCTATAGGTTTTTTTTTTTTTTTTTTTTTTTTTTTGGGGTCGGATTGCTTGTAAAATTCCTTTCTTAACCTAAAGAGAAATTATCATAAAACCAAAAAAACAAAACCAAAAAGAAAAACAAAAAAAGAGCCACCCGAAGATCGTTACTCAAAGTCAAGGTTTCTAGTGAGAGAAGCTCTCGTTTTCCAGTGAGAGAGAGAAGGCTTCCACGCCTCCCTCCTCCCTGGTTTTTTTGGTTAGTTGGTTTTTTGTTGAAGTTTTGAGTCTCCCAACTGTTTGGGTTGTGGATGTTTAGTTTCCCCGGTGTGGATCCGGTGGATGTTTAGTTTTTCTGTTTTTAGTTTGTAAAGACAAGAGTTCTCTGGTGAAGGTGCCGGCGGGAACTTGTCGTCCATGGCGTGTCGATGGCGGAGATCGTGGTTCGTGTTTGTTCGCTATCAAATTTTGGAGGCTAGATCTACGAGTTTCCGTCATCTTCTGTTAGACACACACCCTTCAGCCTTGATCGCCGTCAGTTTCTGGTGCTCCAGCCGCTCCCCACGGTTGTGCGGTCTCTCGGCGGTCGGCGTGTGGTCTTTATGCGCCTGTGTGGATTTCAGATTGGGGCTGCGCGTGATGGCTACAACCCGAGTTTTTCGTCGTGGTTGGTGGTTCTGGTGGTGCTCGGAAGCTTTTGGCATTTGAGAGTTGATGGGTTTGTCTATGGCGGCATCGGCTGCTCCGGCAGACAGCTTCTCTGTTGAGCTTTTCCTGTGTTGTTTGTTGTTTATGTTTCCTTAGACAGTTTACTTTGTGCGCATATAAACTTAGTCTTTGGCAGTCGCCCAGAATGTGTGACCGACTCCCTGTTCAAGTAAAAGTGTATGTCAACGTAGAGGCATCATTCTGTTGGTTGAGTTTTTTTAGTAGCAACTGTCAGTATTGATTAAAAATGCATGTACACCTTTAGGGTGTCTGATTATGTTCACCTTCGTGGTGCATGATATTGTAATGTTGTTTGTTTTTAATGAAAGTTTATCTTTCCTTCACAAAAAATAAAAAAATAAAAATAAAAAAGCCACCCCATCCACCCACTTTATGCAGGGAGCATGGCGCCTCCACTCCCTCGCATGGATGGGTGCAACACCTCCATCCCCTATGTGCCCCCCTTATATTTTTCTTTTTTGCCTTCTTATAATATTTTTTTCTTCAGAGTTCAAAGAAAAATTGATAAAATAAAAAAGTCAACGAAGTAATTGATAAAAATCCAAACCACAAACTGTTATGAATGCATTCATGCATTTGGTGGATGACCATTTAGTTTCATCTATTGGAATTCTACACATTCATGTCATCTTTTAGAATTCCATAACATTCATGTAATACATTGATGTAGCCTTTTAATTCATGTCCTATCCTTTCCTATTCCTTAACCTCCCACTATGATTCTATGTCTATAAAAGGGAGTATTGGATACTTTGTAAAATACACAATTATAGAGAAGAATCATACATAGTTCCTGAAGAACTAATTTCATATTTACAATCTCTTTATCTTGTCTTGTTATTTTCATTAATTTTACAACACGTTATCAGCACGAAGCTCTAGCCAGTTGTTGTGTTCTTTTGATCTTCAACATCAAAAGCTATCCGTGGGATATTCTTCAATCATTGTAAGCCTCTTTAAGATTTAGTAATCTTATTATCTATTTTGTTAATTAACATTCTAACATATGCTTAGAAATTTTTATTGTTTTAAGAATCATATTAAAACATATGAATCTTATGATCCATGTGCGATTAATATGAACTAAAATGTTATCATTTATAATGCTATGAATATTGATGTTATGAATTTTGGAAATACTATTAAGAATGAAAATCAAACATCCCAGCAGGATCGTGATAAAGCAATGAATGAAAATCAAGCATCCCTGCAGGATCGCGCTAAAGCAATAATTTTTCTTCGCCATCATCTACATGATGAATTAAATAAAAATGAGTACCTTATAATAAAAGATTCATTGACCTTGTGGAATAATTTGAGGGAGAGATACAAGTACCAGAAGACAGTTATCCTCCCAAAAAGCTCATTATTGTTGGATGCACCTGAAGTTGCACTCTTTAACATCAGCTCACAGTTAAAACTGTGCACTTATGATGATATATACCATATTTCATGCCTCGAATGTGCTCCTGCAGCAGCAATATCGAGAGTGTAATTTTACAAGATATTCTGAACTAATATCTTGTCTTCTAGTGGCTGAGCAAAACAACGAGCTATTAATGAAAAATCACCAATCTCGTCCAACGAGTTCTACACCATTTCCTGAAGCAAATGGAACCTCATTTTGTGGTAATAAAGGAAACCATTATCGTGGACGTGGACGTGGTAGAATATATATATATTATAGAGGTCAATGGGAACGTACTCATAATTCTTACAAAAGAAATTTTCATTTCCACCAGAAGTGGAACCACACTGAGGCGAAAGAATATAAAAACAAAGGTTTACAGAATAAACCTACAAAGAACTATTAAGATCGATAAATGTTACAGGTGTAATATGAAAAGACATTTGTCGCGTACCTGCCGTACGCCTAAACATCTGATCGACCTATATCAAGCATCCATAAAAGAAAAAAAAAAATGGATTAAAATGAATTTTGTTAATCACAGTAATCTTGTAGTTATATATATATATATATATATATATATATATATTATGTTGTCAATTTTAAATTTATTTTGTTATTTTATTTTGATTAATGAAATTTAATATTTATTTTATTATGTATGGAGGTATGGGCCATACTGATGGAATGATTAATTCCAAAATGATTGGTGAAGATTTGTGTCTGGCAGACAGTTGTACAACGCACACAATTCTTAGAGATAAGAAATATTTTCAATACTTAATATTAAACAAAGCTAGTGTCAATACAATATCAGGTTCATCAAACCTAATTGAAGGCTCTGGAAGAGCAAATATTATATTGCCAAAAGGAACAAAATTTTGTATTGATGATGCTTTGTATTCTTCTAAATCTAGAAGAAATTTAATCAGTTTTAAAGATATTCGTTTAAATGGTTATCATGTTGAAACCACTAATGAAGGCAGTGACGAATATCTTTATATTACTTCAATAATTTCGGGCCAGAAGCTCATATTGGAAAAACTGCCTGCTTTCTCTTCCGGGTTGTATTATACAACAATAAGAACAATTGAATCACATGTTATGATGCACCAGAAGTGCTCTAATCCAAAAATGTTTATGCTTTGGCATGATCGTCTTGGACATCCGGGAACAATTATGATGCGTCGAATAATTGAGAACTCTCATGGGCATCCCTTAAAGAACCAGAAGATTCTTTTACAAAGTGATTATCCTTGTGCTGCATGTTCTCAAGGTAAACTTGTAATAAAACCTTCCCCTTCTAAGGTAATTCTTGAATCTCCATCATTTTTACAAAGAATTCAAGGGGATATATGTGGGCCAATTCACCCTCCATGTGGGCCATTTAGATATTTTATGGTTTTAATAGATGCATCAACTAGATGGTCACATGTTTGTCTACTTTCTACTCGTAATGTTGCATTTGCTAGACTTCTTGCCCAAATAATTAGATTACGGGCACAATTTCCTGATCATCCAATTCAATCTATTCGGATGGATAATGCGGGTGAATTTACATCTCAAGCATTTTATGATTATTGCATGTCAATCGGTATTAATGTTGAGCATCCTGTTGCTCATACACACACTCAAAATGGTTTAGCTGAATCGTTTATTAAACGACTTCAGTTAATTGCTCGACCTTTGCTTATGAAATCAAAACTACCTATTTCTGCTTGGGGACATGCAATATTACATGCTGCATCATTAGTTCGGATCAGACCAACATCTTACCAAAAATATTCTCATTTACAACTTGTATTTGGTCAACCACCAAATATTTTTCATTTTCGCATTTTTGGTTGTGCTGTATATGTTCCAATTGCTCCACCTCAGCGCACTAAGATGGGACCTCAACGTAGACTTGGGATTTATATTGGTTTTGATTCTCCATCTATTATTAGATATCTTGAACCTTTAACTGGTGATATTTTTAAAGCACGTTTTGAAGATTGTCATTTTGATGAAAATATATTTCCATCACTAGGGAAAGAAAAGTCGTTGCCAGAAGCACGACAAGAAATCACTTGGAATAATTCGACGTTATCTCATTTTGATCCTCGTACAAATCAGTGTGAACTAGAAGTTCAGAGGATCATTCATTTGCAGAGTATTGCAAATCAATTGCCGGATGCATTTACTGACAATAAGAAAATAATTAAGTCTCACATTCCAGCTGCTAATACTCCAACAAAGATAGAAGTCCCTGTAGGACAATTAACTAATACAGCAGCAAATGAGTCTAAGGCACGCCTGAAGCGTGGAAGACCTATTGGTGCAAAGGATAAGATTCCCCGGAAGAGAAAAGCACAAGGAAATGAAATCGGCGCTCCTGAAGAGGCCTTACCCACAAAACAGGCAACAGAAATTGATCCATCCAAACTTTCTGTACAAAATTCTCCTGGAAAGAAATCCCCTGAAGAGGAACCTCTTGAAGAGGAATCTCCTGAAGAGTTACCCCCTGAAGAGGAACAGGTACCTGAAAATAATGAGATCTCAATAAATTATATAAGTACAGGAGAAATATTTGATAGAAATAAAATTGTTGTCGACAACATATTTTCATTTAAAGTTGCATTTGACATTACCAGAAGTAATGATGATATTGAACCACAATCCGTCGAAGAATGTCGACGTAGAAATGATTGGCCAATGTGGAAGGAAGCAATTCATGCAGAATTGAACTCACTAGCAAAACGTGAAGTATTTGGACCTGTAGTCCAAACACCAGAAGGTGTGTCGCCTGTTGGATACAAGTGGGTATTTGTACGAAAACGTAATGAGAAAAATGAAATTGTGAGATATAAAGCAAGACTTGTTGCACAAGGTTTCCTGCAGAAACCAGGTATTGATTATGAAGAAACATATTCCCCTGTAGTGGATGCAATTACATTTAGATTTTTGATTAGCTTGGTAGTTACAGAAAGTTTGGATATGCGTTTAATGGATGTGGTTACAGCATATTTATATGGATCACTTGATAATGATATATACATGAAAATCCCTGAAGGATACAAAATGCCTGAAGCATGTAATTCAAAATCCCGAAGTATTTATTCTATCAAGCTACAAAGATCTTTATACGGGTTAAAGCAATTCGGACGCATGTGGTACAATCGTCTTAGTGAATATCTATTGAAAGAAGGATTTGAGAATAATCCAATTTGTCCATGCGTTTTCATTAAGAAATCAGAATCTGGATTTGCTATCATTGCAGTTTATGTAGATGATTTAAATCTTGTCGGGACTCCAGAAGAGCTCACAAAAACTGCCACTTATCTAAAAAATGAGTTTGAGATGAAAGATCTTGGGAAGACAAAATTTTGTCTTGGCTTACAGATTGAACATTTTCAAAATGGAATTCTTGTTCATCAATCAACATACACAGAAAAAGTCCTGAAGCACTTTTACATGGAGAAAGCTCATCCTTTGAGCACTCCAATGGTTGTTCGTTCGCTTGATGTGAAAAAAGACCCTTTTCGCCCTCGAGAAGATGACGAAGAAATTCTTGGTCCTGAAGTACCATATCTTAGTGCAATTGGCGCACTCATGTATCTTGCAAATTGCACACGACCTGATATAGCATTTTCAGTTAATTTACTAGCAAGATACAGTTCTGCACCAACTCGAAGGCATTGGAATGGGGTCAAACATGTTCTACGCTATCTTCGTGGAACAACTGACATGGGATTATTTTATCCAAAAGGTTCAAATTCACAGTTAGTTGGATATGCAGATGCGGGTTTTCTTTCTGATCCGCATAAAGGTAGATCTCAAACAGGATATCTATTTACATGTGGAAGTACTGCTTTTTCATGGAGATCTGTCAAGCAAACACTTGTTGCTACTTCTTCAAATCACTCAGAAATTATAGCAATTCATGAAGCAAGTCGGGAATGCATATGGCTAAGATCAGTAATTCAACACATTCGAGAAAAGTGTGGTTTATCCACAATCAAAGATAGCCCGACAATATTATATGAAGATAATGCTGCTTGTATCACACAGATCAGAGGAGGATACATTAAAGGTGATAGAACAAAACATATTTCACCAAAATTCTTTTATACACATGAGCTCCAGAAGAATGGTGATATTGATGTGAAGCAGATACGATCAAGTGACAATTTAGCAGATTTATTTACCAAAACATTACCAACTGCAACATTTAAGAAGTTAGTGAATAACATTGGAATGCGCCGACTCAAGGATCTTTCATCATAAACAATTGAAGTTCTTCTTCCTGATGAGGGGGAGTAAAATGATTATGCTGATTGTACTCTTTTTCCTTCGCTAAGGTTTTTCCCACTGGGTTTTCCTTTGCAAGGTTTTAATGAGGCAATCCTAAAGCATACGATGACACACAAGAATAGTGTACTCTTTTTCCTTCGCCACAGGTTTTTTTTCCACTGGGTTTTCCTTGGCAAGGTTTTAACGATGCATATTCTTAGTGTATGGTCATCCAAGGGGGAGTGTTATGAATGCATTCATGCATTTGGTGGAGGACCATTTAGTTTCATCTATTGGAATTCTACACATTCATGTCATCTTTTAGAATTCCATAACATTCATGTAATACATTGATGTAGCCTTTTAATTCATGTCCTATCCTTTCCTATTCCTTAACCTCCCACTATGATTCTATGTCTATAAAAGGGAGTATTGGATACTTTGTAAAATACACAATTATAGAGAAGAATCATACATAGTTCCTGAAGAACTAATTTCATATTTACAATCTCTTTATCTTGTCTTGTTATTTTCATTAATTTTACAACACAAACGACTATTTTTGATATTTTTTTCCTTTATAGATCCCATGTTACAAACTTCCAACCAACCGGAGGCTGTCTATCAGATGTCAGTCATACTAAAAAACTAAATCATTTTGAGAATAAAAAAGGAAATACAGTTAGGTACTGTTTTGTACATCAGAGAAAAAGAAAAAAAAAAATTGAAACTATGAAACACGATTTACTTTAAATTACAAAATTGAAACTATGTTACACTTGAAAAGAATAGGGTCTCCACAAATGTCCCGCAGTGGAGACGAATGAATCATAGATAGATATTCTTCATCTGTTACTCCTTTCACCAGTTAGATTATTACCTCTTTACCGTTCTTGCATTTCTCAGGTTCAATTTGAGCGGTTGATTTCGAGTCTGATCACAGGAACTGGTAATTAGTAATGGCATCCCTCGTGGAAAAGCCCTTGTATAACTTGTCAATATAACTCAATCCAATCAACTTCAGTGGCACTGTTGGGAAAGGAGGGCTCAAGTATAACTTGTCATATAACACTCTGAAATTCCCTTTCACTTTATATTTATAGAGAGAGAGAGAGAGAGAGAGAGTATTCACGAAACATGAGGTTCCTCGTCAATCAATATAACACGCTGCTTTCCACTTTCTGAGCGGAGAACATCTCCTTTAAATCCAATCTGAAGTAAAAAATAAATGAATAAAAATAAGAAGCCTTTCGAAACAATGAAGCTCCGGAAGGATAAGGAGAAAAACAAAACCAGGAAAGCGAAAGAATGCATAGGACTGGTAATTCTATTAACGCTAAGCATCTAGACGATTAACTGTATGCTAGTAATTACCTCAACAGAACTGTCAGGGGAGAACCACCGCAAAAGCACACCAAGGTGCACCACAGCAGGAATAAGCTTGAAAAGCAGAGGAGTTGTCACCTGGAGAAGTTTTTATGAATAATCCAATCAGAAAGCACATTACTATGATAAGGAAGATCAATTTAAGCAAGAACACGTAACGGTTAAAAAATAAAAATAAAATTAAAAAATTGAGTTTAAGCTTTTATAAGAATAATATTCCAAGCCCCTGGCAGGGTCTGTTCCTCTCGTTTTTTTCCAACTGGTTTCAGGCAACTGATAATCCATCATTCCGGGTTTAGGTTCCACAGAAAAGAAAAGAAACTAAGCATTTCATATGTAGGAGGAGGTTGAAGTGAAGTTCAGCATACATCTAAAAAGATTAAGAAATGCGGACAGACACTCTTAACAACTTCTATTCCGAAAAATTGTGTGATGTAAGTTTGTTATTCGTCAACAAACAGTTAAATGTTGTGGGATAAAACAAAACAAGGTACATCCAAAGCATGCGTGGATTCCATCAACTACACATTATATCAGTAGAAACGTTGAATGAAATAACTTCATACCAGACTAAGAGCTGTAGTCCCAAGAAGCAACAGGTACACTTTCCCCTGAAAATGTTCAAAGTTTCAGCTCTACAGCTCAAAATTTCCACATACTTTCCTGCTAGAAGATAGTGGTTTAAAGATCTAGAAACATGGCCATAGTGATATATTATGGTCATTAGTGAACAATGAGGGCACCAGACTTGTTTACTATCCAAAATTGTTTTGTTTAAGCATCAGCATGACAAACGGAAACTGTAACACTAACCTCAACTAGATGAAGATTAGAAGCACGACTGAGAAGAACAAAAGCAAATTCCCCTATCTGTGCCAGAGACATTCCAACCTGTACATGCACCCAAATTCACTCAAAAATTGAAAATATTAAACAAGTGATATAACCATTGTGATATCTAAATCTTACAAGAAGTGCAGTTTTGTTGTTGTAACCAAATCCCTTGACAACAATGGCGATTATTATAGTTTTTATGATGATCACCAAAATAACTGATGCTAGTAATATATCCACGTGGTTCCAGAGAAACTGGACATGGATCAACATCCCAATGCTGGCCAGAAAAAGAGCAGCAAAAAGATTGCGAATGGGTTCGATCTGCACAGAAAACAAAATTCAAGTCTAGGATCACTCACGGTAATACTCAATGCCACCTATTAAATGTTTACTGTCAGAAGACTCCAACTTGAGACAACTTATCAAGAAAAAAAAAGACTCCAACTTGAGACCAATATTTTACCTTAGATGAATCACAACATATTACATATCACAAGATTTGTGCATGACGGGCATGCAGTCTTTATTTTACAAGATACTACAGAAAACAGGGGGTAAAACCACCACTACTACACTTGGGGGAAGATAAACATGCCAAAACTTGGATGTCGGACAGACTAGTAAACTACTACTTCTGATGACAGATAGCATAAATTAAATAGCCTTACTTGTTCTAGTGTATGTTGTGCAAGATCAGTCGTTGATATCATCACTCCAGCAGCAAAGGAACCAAGTTCTAGACTTAGCCCCAGCTTATCACTACACTGAAATTGTACAAAAAATTAGAAAATAGCCACATGCTTAGGGTCAAAATATAGTATATGCAAGAAATACAAGGTCATGATTC
Organism: Alnus glutinosa; assembly: GCF_958979055.1. Lineage (NCBI taxonomy): Eukaryota > Viridiplantae > Streptophyta > Magnoliopsida > Fagales > Betulaceae > Alnus > Alnus glutinosa. The sequence goes on along the minus strand of NC_084889.1, from coordinate 11,855,161 downwards.
AAGGTCTTTTGAACAAAATAAAATGTTTTTCTGCAGCAATCAACACTAGCTAACAAGATAACTCCAATTATAGCCTTTTATGCAGTGTTAGATGTACGTTTGTTCTAATCCTTTCACATTTCCATTCTCTGGAGGTACCATCTACATGATTATCACATATGCAAAAACTTAATGTGTCCTTGATATAAAGAACATTTAAATCCGCTTTCTTTATTTTATGCATAGATGATCAAGATAATCACAACTTTCCATGATAGAGTGTCCATTGGGTGATATATAAATAAACAAACTTCAAGCAGCATCTTTAATCAGCTGACATGACCATTTCTCATAGTACAACAGAACTTATCATTCAGACAGCACAACAGATTTAGAACTTGGCCATTGCAATCCAGGGGCTTAAATGCTTGAAATACTACCATGAAAAAGCATGGACAACGTACTGATGGTAGTTTTTTTGTGGAATTGAAAGCATGGAGGAAAAAGTTCCCTATTGAGTGTCAACCTTTCTGCCAAATTAGGAGACATTGAATCAAGATACTGAAATTCTCACTTCCCTCTATCAACCTTACTATGCATAAAAGAAAGCAAATGAAATAAGTGGCCATTCTGGAAACCGCAATCAAACATGATGTGTCATTAAATTAATGAGCATCCTCAAACTCTAATTTTCAAACATGAAAGAGTGGAAAATGAATATGGAATGAAGATAGAGTAACATCTAAGCCAAAGCAAGAATTCCAGACAGATGAAGAAATAGGAAGCAAAACCAACCCAGGCTACAAGCAAGCAGAACGCAACTGATGCCAATTGATATAGTTCATTGGTCTGCAAAGATAAAAATATAATTAAAAACAGTAGCTCATGCACACATGATCAGCAATCTTTCAGAAACACACACACAAACACCTGTGATGATATATATAATAGGTTTTGAATCTTTAACAGTATGTAAATGACAAGTAACCATACCTGTGATGATAGGCTTATCATCAGTTTAAGTAACCAAGGGACACAAGTACGAGATAATATTGTCAGAATAGCCAAAAAAGAAATTAATACCACCAACCTGCCAAAGGGAAGAAATACAATGTCATAAGAGATAATATTTGCAGAATAGCCAAAAAGTTGTGAGTTTATCTCATCTGCAGAATAACTGTATGTATATATCATTCCAATATATAAAAAATCTTTTAAATACGTATACTTCACATTGTTTCTGCATGGAATACCCAGTGTCCCCATTGCTATCATCAATAAAAAAAATACACCAAATTTTATGTAGTATTGTAGCCATAAGGAGCCATTAAGTCACTTCCAAGTCCTTTTGGTATATGCTAAGTAGCAAAAACACATCTTCTAAGGAGTCATTTTCATATCAGACGCACTGACACTTCTCAGACAAAAAGAACGAAGGTTGGAAACTTGGAGAGTTTCATAAGTTCATTACTTACAGTTTAGTCATGGACATCACTCCTTGAAGAACACCAGAAGTCCCCCCCAGTACTGGAAGCAAAGCAAACAGTAAACCCACAGCACAGTCCTGTAGGTCAAAAAGTTCTAAAGAGTAAAAGAGCATTTGAAAGTAGAAATTTAGTGTTCACATCAATCATTGGAGTAGTGGAAAGAAAAGACCTAAAGGTGAGTCCATTGAAGGAAGATTGGTAAAAAGAAAAGAAAGAAAAACCAGCTAAATACCTGCAGAATAAGGATGCCAATGGTAACTTGACCGTGAAGGGCATTAGTAGAGTTCTTTTCCATCAAAAACTTCAATACCTGTGTCCCAGAGTAAAAAAAACTTCACCATTACAGACAACATTCATTATAGGACTAAGTAGATAGATATAGAACTGCAAGCACATCCACACATAAGACAGATTCAAGATAAAGTTTTACCACTGCTGTTGAAGACATAGAAAGGAACGCGCCAACAAATACCCCCTCAGAAGCTTTACCACCACATAACTGTAAAAGGAATCCGCTCAAAAATTGCAGCATTGAGAATGAGAAACATCATTACTTTTGCAAAAGATGTTTGAAACTTAAAAAGGTTGGCATCAAAATCAACGCATTAATATTTTCCATTCAAAGTGCACCAGTACTATACAGTAAACCTTTTTTCCCAGTTTATTTGTTGAATATACAAACCTAAGACCCACCCAACCCCACCATAGTCCTTCACCGCTAGAGCCGCCTAGGGACTCCATGCAAACAAAATATGAATAGTGTATAGGGTCAGATGGATGAGTGGAAGCTTCAAGGCACTATAGCAGAACACAGACCTCCCATTGGCTCAGTCAAAAGGTGGTCTAATACTATCGTAAGACTCAAGAACTAGAATGCCAAACTGTGGTGAATGATATCAAAATTGTCTTTTACATTACCTGCCTAATATGACATTATTATCCACTAGCTCAAAGTAAAACCTAAAGGCTAGAGCTTAAGAGCCCCAGTGCAAAGCTCAAGCCTCTTCACTGGGTGGAAACGAAGTTGATATGATACAAGGATCCTCCATAAACTTGTCATCTACTTCCAATTGTTCTTATTACTTTGAAAATCGCAGCTCTTAAGTGTTTGCAATATTCCCAATTCAGTTTTAACTTTTCTATGGAATATTCTCAGATGCAAGTAGTTTTCACAAGCAGAAAAGGAAAAACTTCCATGAAAGTTCTGTCAGAACTTGCAGGCATACCGAGGCTGTAATACCACACAGGCACATAAATAGGAAAATTTGAAGCAGGCCCCCCAGAACAGCAATTGCTCGAACAACTCGGAGCTACAATCACACAGAAATAAAGTTTGAATAATAATTTCACTACAAGACTGAAGATGAAGAAGGCTAAAGAACAAAATCTGACCTTTGTCATGGAGAACTCCAGGCCTAGCGCAAAAAGAAGAAAAACTACACCAAACTGAGCCACCGTTTCAACCTATGTGCATGCATCAGTGCAAAAAAGTAAGCGACACGTAAAAATATCTGACAAAAGAAGACCCCATTGGTTCACCAGAGAGAATCCCATGACATAAGAAGACATGAACCTACCAAATAATCGCATGGACAATAGCTTTTAAGCCATAAGAAAAGATACTAGGTAATGTCATTTTCAGTTCCTAATGTACGGAGGCCAACCAATTTACACTTTATCCCAAGATGGGTTTTTAACTTCGTTAATGCTGTTAACTATTTAATAACAGCGTCAACAAAATGCATGATCGCCAGTAAATTTGTAACACAGGTATATTGACATGGATTACAGAAACCTAAAGAATTGCAAACAAATCTAGAACAAGTGAAAAACTGTATAGGCTTTAACTAAGCTCTAAAGGAATTACTACAATAACAATCAAATGGTTGATAGATATGTCAGTTGATTCATTCATTCATTCATTGGCATCATGACACATGAAGGGATTACTTGGCCAAAACAGTAAAGTATGTCACTAAAGCAAACAAACCATCATTTTTCAAGAGTATTAAAGTAATAAGAGAAAGTGGGGCTATAGCTTTTAAAGAAACAACATACTTGGACCATTTCACTGACAAAGCTAAACCCTCCAGGTCCAATAAAAGATCCCGCTAGCAAATAGCCAGTAATAACCTGATAAAATTTAGCATTATTAACAATAATATCAGACAATTAGTGTAATATAACAGTTAAACAGATCCTAATAGTGGAGATTGTCATAAATAAAGCATAGATCAAATAATCAGACCGGCTGTCCAGCACAAGCGAAGGCAATGCCACCACAAGTTGCTGACACAATAACAACTACCAAATCGGATATCAATCTACAAAGAAATAAGTAGAAAAGCACAGATAAGCTCACATTGCACACGCAGAAACATAACTTTAACAAAACTATCTTAAATTCACAAAGTTTACCTCAAGTCTAGCTGCAGAACTGGATATTTTGATTTGAAATTAGATATAATAAAGACATTGTCCTGAAAATAAAGCTCGTAGATTATTCTTTTAGAACTAAAATGAAAAATGCAAACATGGAAAGATTTTATTTTGACATATTTACCCAAGTAAAATAATTTTTACTGAAGCAATCTTACCTTCCGATCTATCAAAGTAGGAGTATCTTCTGCTCTATTTTCATTATCCAGATTAAAAACATGATGCAGTTGAAATGACCTAAGAGTTGGAAGCAACAATGGAGAATGAAAAAAATGGCACAAAACGATGACATAAAGAAAGAAACCCTCATTATTCTAGTGGTGAATACAAGTGAGAAGCTACACGCATCCTCAGATTTAAAACAGAAACACATACTTTTCCTCTTTTGTGTCATTTTTCTTTGACTTAACTCTGGCTACAGTTTCCAGAACTGCCTGATAACACAAACAAATAAAGAAAATGGAGTTCAGCGAGAGCTTCATGCTAAAATTGGCACCTAATGAATTCAAACTAGGACAGAAAGACAAGATATAGCAAATCCAACTGATCAAGAGCCTGAATGCAAATAAATCGCAATTGACAATCAAGAAAGAGTACATTATAAGAGTTCAAGTGAGATATTCTATATCACTGCGAGCATATCTAATTACATTTGACTAAAAATTGTGCATAAAATTATAATTGCGGCCATTGAGATCTTAACTTACCTTTTATAAGGCCATGATTTTGAATTGAAATTTGAATAAATAATATAGTTATAAATTCAACTACCTCCTTATAATCTAGCGTATCTGAACTCAATATCATTATTGATGTTCTAAGGCTTCTATGGTTACAAAAACTACTTCTTTCAAAAACATTCTTATTTAAATTTCTAAAGAATACGGTGCCACCAACCTGCTGTTCGGCTACACTGTTATTGAAGCCTCCAGCATCAGCCGCTGCCAAAAAAGATCTCGGCGGATTTTACCATGATCATACATAAACAAAATTGAAACTCGAAAACAGTAATTATACGCATTTCAAACCGCTTCTTCATCAACCAAGCAAAAGCGTAAGATGATAAACCCTAACTAAACTGATAAGCAGAGAGAGCAAGGAGAGCTCGGATCTACGAACCTTCGGGTTGATCGTTCTCGGGGAACTCGTTGGCCAGAGCTTGATCAATCATGTGTGCGAAGCTGCCTTCTTTGGGCTTAGAAAGAGAGACATTCAACTCGGTGGAGTTGGTGGTTTCAAGCCGATCTGACTCGGCGAGTGACAGCGAAGGAAGTAACAGAGCAAAGCAGAGAAGGAGGAGGCTGAGCTCCGCGGACGGAGATCTTCTCAACATTGCTGAGAAGCAAGCGTGCGTACCGGAGAGAGAGAGAGAGAGAGAGAGAGAGAGGTTTCGGTTGGTCGACGAAGCTCAAAAAGGATAGAGGGAGAAAGCGATAGACGCGGAGAGACGAAATGAGGAGAGGGAAGTGAAAGAGAAAGAAATGCAACGAGAAAGAGAGAGGCTCAGTGGAAATGGCAAGTGGATTATAGAGACCCAACACAGAGAGGAGAGAAAGATTGTGAGAGCGAGGGAGAGAGAGAGAGAGAGTGAGAGGTCAGAGGAGTGACCTCCACCAAAATCACAATTGAATAAATAAATAAATAAATAGGGACAAGGGTAAGAGAGTAACCAGGGACCTGGGTTAGGCTCAACAGCAACAACTCATTATTAAGAGCTCTGGTAGATCTTATGGAATATTTCCAGCCAGGGTCACGAAAGAGTTCCCAGTCAGTCGAGATAATTATCAATTTCAATGGAGTAGAAGTAGAACTAGAAAGATTAGTATTTAGTCGTTTGGGTGATTTCATTAGTTGCATTTTTCTTCAAAAGACTATTGGCAGCAGCTGCTCTGCAACTGCAATCCCACGTCACATTTTGACTAGCCATCAGGTACCTGTTTTTCAAAGTTACTAAATCTGGTTTTTTTTTTTTTTTTTTCATTTTATTTATATGCTTCTACATATTTTATTTTCAAATTCATCATTAAATTTAGGGTTAAATACATATTTATCCATGTGCTTTATGATCTTTATTTTTTGCCCCCTCAGTTTCACTTTTTATCAAATTTGGTACCTGTGGTATATGAAAAGACGAAAATGGTACTTCCGTCTGATTTCTCGTCCAAAACTAACGTCCACCCACGTCATTGGGTACCTAAAAATTTGAAGCCCAAAACCCAATTCTTTACACATCGTTTCCAACAACATCCAGACAACAACATGATAGAAAATGCCGTTGATGGACGTTAGTTTTGAACGAAAAATCAGACAGAAGTACCATTTCCGTCTTTTCATATACCACATGTACCAAAATTGATAAAAAGTGAAATTGAGGGGGCAAAAAATAAAGGTCGTAAAGCACAGGGAACAAATATGTATTTAACTCTTAAATTTATAGATCCACGTTAAGCTTACAAATTCAACACTAAATTTAAAATTTAATTATATAGAGATTTATAAAAAATGTATAAAGGATATATGCATATCATTTTTTTTTCTTTTTTTAATTAAAAAAAAAACACACACACACACACATTAACAACTAACCAACCGATTTATTTTGGTGGTTTCAAATATTTGTAGCACTTTTGTAACAATATTTATCCAATACTCAACAAAAGCATATCATCAACGGCAGTTTTGAATTGGCCCTAAAGTTATTGTAAAACATTTAATGATTAATGAAGCAGATGAATCAGAGTGGGATTTTTTACATGGATTAGTATTTAGTATGTCTCGTTCAGTCTCAAATAAATAAATAAATAAAAGATATACGACTTCCTTCAAATTGGGTCAGAAGAACTTTTTCCAACTCAATCTATAAAAATGTCATTTATCCATTATGCTTTTTAAATAGTAAGTATATAGTTAGAAGTTGAAAGAACTTTTTCTAACTCAATCTATAAAAATATCATTTTATCCATTATGCTTTTTAAATAGTAAGGATATAGTTAGAAGAAAATTTATTAAAAAAGTATGTGTTTCTTCTAACTTTTTTTTTTTTGCTATTTAAAAAACGTGTGATTCTCACATGCAAAATAGACACATAAAATTTTTATAAATTAGGCTGGATGAAGTTCCTTCAACCCAGTTTGAATAAATCATTGTCCAAAAGGGGTAAAACAAAATTTTTGACAAGACAAGTAAGGAGATAAATTCCCTCCCAATTCCTTCAACCCAGTCTTCAATTTTAAACGTGTCATGTATCTCTTGAGCATATTAGAAGTTTATTTTTTTTTTATTGAATAATGTTATAAACTACATTTTTATCTTAAAAAATTATCACACAATACTAACGTGACAGTCTCAACCAATCTTTAAATCAGTCTTTGCAAAAAAATAAAAAATAAAAATTCAAAAATTGGTTAGGACTGCCACAACAACACTATGGAATATTTGTGAAATATAAATATGGTATATAACATTACTTTTCTTTTTATTAATGTTAAAAACATGTGTTTTTCATGTGTTAAGCGACATGTGACACTTTTCTTCTAACTCAGTTTAAAGAAAATGTCTGTCAAAATATATAGAAGCTAGCATTTCCCAAGATTAAACAATAAATGAAGCTTTTCATTCATTAATCATGTACTCCTAACAAGGAAATATGGTATCCGATGAATTTTGTAAGATTTTACAAACAATTATGAAGTAGAGAGTTATTGAGAAGAGATGTATTCAAATCATTAGTTGAAGAAGAGAGAAAAGTTAACCAGGGTTAGGGTTAAATGGTGTGGTCATAGACTCATAGATTTCCTTCTCCAAAGATTAATGAGATTGGTGGGGGCCTTTATTGGGAAGGAATGGGAGGAAGTTGGGTTTGGTTAAAAAGGCTTCGGTCCAGTGAGGTATGGATTAGGATTTAGGAGCCTTGGGGCCCTCACATGTGACGCTCTTTCAAGTTTGCATCTTCTAACGTTTATCAATCTTTTTCTTTTCTTTTTTCTTTTTTCTTTTTTTTTTTGCCCTTTTTTTAATTAATTAATTAGTTTATTATTTTTGTTTTGTTTTAAGTTTTGGGGCAGGATACAAACAACTTCTTGATCTGGCTTGGAATCTACCGTTGTGAAATACTGAAATGAACGTTTAGTTGGCTAACCATTTTTCAAGATTGAATAGCTGGAATGACATTTCTCGAGTCCTCTTAAAGGATTAGGGATGGCATTTCATATTCGTGTGCTGGAATCGAATTGTATTGGGCATAAATTTATATAAATTAACTCTAATTCAATTAATTTAATTAAACGAATCAAACCCTTCAACAACCATAACCTACTAATTTTGTGTTGGGTTCATGCAAAAAAAATTTCAGTCTTAAATGTCACTTGTTAGGTTTGGATTGTGTCGAAGTATAAGTATAAAATTATATAGGTTAACCATAATCCAATTTACTTAGACAAATCTAACCCCTAATCCAATCCATTAATTTTATGTTGAGTTGGTATCAACTTCATAGTTATGTCAAAACAGCTAGAGCAGGTGGAAAAAAGTTTCTCTATCATCAAATCCTACAAAGATAGCCCGGCATATTTTTCAAGGGTCCCGTTAGAGCCAATCAAAAAGGGGGGAAAAATAAAGAAAAGATAAGAACTTTGAAATATAGCTGGAAAATCTTTTTTATTTTAGTAACTAATAAAATTCACACGATAAAAGTTTTATACAAAGTCTTGGTAAAAGTATTCACAGCAGCTTTTCAATAGCCCCTTTACTTTTCTACATATAGGGAAAATGTCAAAAAATCACCCACACCAAATATCCTAACAGTTCCCTAAGTATTGGGAATGATACAATTCTATCCAATGTGTAGGGAACCAAAAGAGCTTTCATATCCATTATTTTAATACAAAATCCTTTTGCCTTTTATTGGTGATTATGTTGGAATTTTGTGAAAAATATGAGAATAGGTACAAACTTATTTTTATAAAGAAATAATATTTAATTGATATAATGGAAGTTATTGTGGAATGTATTTGGATAGAGAAACAAAAATTAATTTTATTTCTTAAATTAAAAAAAAAAAAAAAAAAAAAAAAAAAAAAAAAAAAACTGATGTGAATGCCCTAAAATAGTAGAAGAGAGAGCCTGGAGAAGGGGTGGGGACAATTGAGGCTTTTCTCAGCATATGTTTCTTCCCATCAATGGTTGCCAACACATTTTCAGGGACTTTAATCCAAATTCTTACAATTTTAGTTTTAAAGGAAAATGCCTCCGTTAGAATATATAGGATATTTTTATATTAGTATTATTTTGTATTATAGGTATTTATTATAGTTGTCTGCAATCAAAATCTATAAGATTTGATTATCTTTTCAAGCTTATCTCGCCTACCATATTTTCATTATAAATAAATTTGTTGGTAGTTTTTGGTACGGTGACACGTCAGCTCCGGGTTAGACCTCCTGAATTAGAAGCAACGACTCACTCTCGATTAGTTCACAAAGCTAGGGCCTACAAAACAGGAAAGACACACCAGGAGTTGGTCGGCGGGACCTCCTCCGATGCCTAAGCCAGTTTAAAAATTTAAGAGAACGAGTAAATGCTAACTTGTTAGGTATACCTGCCTATATTCTTATTTATAGTTATATTCTTATTCACTCGTGTTGTGAAAATATGTTAAAATCTCTGCATTAATGACCATTCGTCATAGCTAATGATGCGCACAGTAACTTGATATGTTACGAAAATACTCGGGATAACGTCTTAAGTCACGTGAACCGCCTGGCCTCGACGGTGTGTCAGGCATTTAATCCAATTTGATGTTCTGAGTATGTGATTTTATTAAATGTTGAAGACACCAATAAATACTAGATACTCTAATAAATGCAAGAAGTCCTCTGCTTGGGGCTCCTCGCTCCTATAGGAGGCAAGCGTTCATTACCTCATTTCTGTAACAAGGAGCATACAAAAGACTCCCGGTACTCACAAGCCTCAAACACAAAGATCGTAACAAACCAAACCCAACTAAACAACCTGAAAACCAGGGCCAAACTATAAGAACCCGTAGCAAAATAGAGATTTTAAACCAGCAGTTCAAAAGGAATTAATGTTCCAAGCCTGACAGATGACAACATTGGCTCGAGACTCTTGAAACTTCCCTCTTCTTAGAATTATGGACCTCACTTCCCAAAAAATCACCTTCAAGAGCTGTTCTTCTACTTTGGGATGTCCATTATGCTTGATTTCATTCCTAAAACTCCAAATATTATAAATTGAGGAACTCAACACCAGCCTACACAGAGAAGCATGCATAGAATTACCCTTCCAATTTCTACACCCAAATCTCCTCGCTTCTAGCAGCAATTTCATCTTTCATAAAAACAAAGAAAGATCATATCCATCTCTATATTAAGGAAGAGTACTGCTTATACTTCCAGCTGTGCAGTTTTCTCATGGGAAATTCTTCTAATGGCCCAAAGAAGCAGCAAAAGGAAAACACCACTATCCGCAACTGATTACTCGCGAAACTCAACGAACTCACACAAACTCGCTGCACCTGATTTTTTTGCTCTCAGTCCATGTGGCACGATCTTAGAGGCCAACTCAAACTAAATCATGATTTTGTCTTGTGCTAACGTTTCATTAAAAATAGCCCACAAGATCCCCATAAACAATCCTCACATTTTATTGAGCTTATTTCTCATAATCATATTTTACTAGGCTAATGTCTTACAAGGAGATTATTCATCTTCTCCACATGGGCTGGTATAACGGCCTCAAAAGGCCTAAGTATTCTTCATTCAACAACCATACAATAATAAGTCAACGCTTACGACAAATGATCCATTAAGGCCCTACTGCAAGAAGCTTAAATGGCCAACTTACATGGGTTGGATGTTCGGAGAGTTGACAATTAGCCTATTTTAACGCATCGTTTGGTTTGTTGAATGGGTATTCCATTAGGAAGATGAATAATTATTACTGGGAATGAGGAAGAGTGGAATGGAATAATTATTTCAATTCCTTAATTTGGTGACAACACATATTTCACAATTAAAATTTACCCAAAATTACTAAAAAAACCTACATAATTTCTTATTTTTCAAAAAAACTTAAATCTTAAAATAAAAATTAAAAAAAAAATGTTGGACCTTAGATCTGTGGGTGGCCACAGATCTGATCCTAAATTCTTTGTTTTTTAAAAAAAGAAATTTTAATTTTAAAATTTTAATTTTTAATTTTTTTTTTTTTTGGTTAAGTTTAGTTTGGAAAAATTAAAGAAATATATGGTTCTTTTTGGAAAATGTTGTCTATTCCCTCATGAATAGCTATTCCTCTCAAAAGTGAGATGAATAGCTATTCCTCTTTGTAAAGGAATAGTTATTCCCATAGAATAGATAGGTTCCTACCAAATAAAGGAATAGCTATTCTAATGGAATAGTCATTCCATTCCTCCAATGACTTATTCCGCAAACTAAACGAGGCATAAACCTCTTTATTCCATTTGGCCCAAAAGAAGCCTCATCCAAAAAAAAGATCCAACCAAAGTTTTAGTACTGCTAGAAGTCTCTTCAATACTGTTGACCGATCTGCTGGAAGCAATTTTATTATCACTGAGCACTCCTACATCAAAGTCATCTTCTTCCTTGAAGAAATCAAAACTATACCAGTGCAGGGGCAAACACGACCGCATACAAACCTAACCATGGCTTATTTTAGCTCTCAACTAACATTTCTTCAATTATGAACCAAACACATGAATTATCTGATGCGAGAAGGAAATGAATTATGAACTAACATTTCTTTCATCGGACCATGACCACGCATCACGTAGCTTGGCACAATGAATGAGTCATAGGAAATCTAATTCGGAGGTGGTATGTAGCAAGTTGAATGGTTAAACCTTAACTTATTTTATTAAGCCTTAACAAGTATTTTTAACCGTTAATGCACCTTGGAAATAAATCTAAATCTCTTTCTTAACGACTTGCATATTTTGAGAAACTTAAGACCATATGTGAGAGACCCAAACAAGCATTCCCTTTTAAGCAAAAGTATTATTTCTCATCCACCCACCTAATTGTGTCATATCACTCTCTTCTCTCAATTTTGTTCTTCATTGCTAAAAGAGAAGTCCACTCTATTATATAAGGAGGATCAACCCAAGGCTAAAGGGGGGACATAGCACAATAGAACCCAACGTAACATAAACGAAATCATCAGAGACAAAAAGCATCTTTTCTCCTTTAGATTATCCATAGATACTTTATTTTCTCCTCTTTTATCCTCTCAATTGCTGGACGGACACTTTCCAACCATACAAGGCAGAAATCCAAACTTCCAAGCTGACACACAGAGAGGGAGAGGAGTTTCCCATCTCATTTATATTATCTCCAGACATTAGAAAACTCTATTTCTTCTTCTTATTCACATTGTTGCTGAAGGGACACTTTTGAACCATATAAGAAGGATTGGTCGAAATTTCTAAGCTGCAATCGAGAGAGAGAATTTCTCATCTCATTTATAACATCCCAAGATGATTTATATCATCCAAAGCTCGGCAGAGAGCTCATTTAACCATAAGCAACACTTAATTTCTCGTATCATAAATGGTCTCAACCACAATTGATTTAAGGTTATGATTTAGCTAATTCTTAAGAAAGGATTATATAGTACGTAATGGTACAAACATTATGTTTACGTTTGGTACGTAGAATAGTTATTCCATTGATAAAATGAATAGTTTTTATTGAAAATAAAATAATGTGAAATAAAATAGCCTTGAAATACCCATTCTCTTTACCCATAAGGAAACACTTATTCCTTAAATTAGGGAATAGCTATTCGCCAATTTAAGGAATAGTCATTTCCTCATGGGTAATGAGAATAGCTATTCCAGATATCTGATACTTATCATATACTTTAATATCAATGCTAATTTATTCTACATTCTTCTATTCATAATAAAAATTATTATTATTATTATTATTTTTAATGGAATAGTCATTCCATGTACCAAACGTAACCTACATGTTTTTTGATACATATCATTATTGAATATGATTTTCGGGATCAAGTTGGTAAGTTACAAAAAGCACATTCAAATGGGTTTACTTACCGTTTGAATGGAACAAGCTGACAGATTTGCAGATATATATATATATATTACAAATTTTATTAAAATTAGCTCATTTTAATGGATATTCCCATCCTAATATATCCATTAAGAATTAAGAATCTTTATTTGTAATATTTAGGAATTATTATTTGCCTTGTCAATTAGAATTTGATCTTTTTTTCTTTTTTTTTCTTTTTTCCTTTTTTAACCTTCTAATAATATTAAGATTAGGAATTATAGCATGTATACTTTGGACTTTTTATTATCAATCATTAGTTATATTTCAAAAAAGTTCTTCAGAGAGATTTTCTTTATTTATTATTTATTTATTTATTCTAATGGATTCTATTTTCTTCTTATGGATTTCAGATCTTTTTGGGGTTATCGTTGCTTAATTCATATCCCTACACCCTCCACTGCCTGAGCGAAAAGCATGTTGATTCACTTGGGGGAAGAAGGTGAAATCAGGCCGCACCAAATTGATTTCCGATGCAGGATCTGCAAAGCTGACGACTCAAATATTTACTATACGTCGTGGCTCTCAATGAAGTAATGTTATTTAATATACTGTTTTACGACTATCAAACAACTAGGATAACGTAACAGTGAAAATTAACCTTTTTTTTTTTTTTTTTTTACAAGTGTTAATTTAATAACTGATTTTCATTGCCCCATCATCAAATTGTAAGACAGTCGTATAACAATCTACTAAACAACATAACTCCTATCAATAACATCCCTTTCTCGTTTTAAATTTGACAACCGTAAGTATAGAGATCAGCTACACAAACTCGTTTCAGATGCATACTTCCAGAAACCCATACCATGGATTCTTTGCAGGTAATTCAACGTCCTTCATGCGGCATTCTTACCCATATCTATCAGGCATTTCTGTGACAAGTTTATTACGGAATCTGCTATGATTCTGGCACTTGACTTCATGTATCCACCTGAAACATGCGAGGGCTAAATGAGCACAAACATTAATAAAATTTCCAAGAAGCTATAAGATATAAGGAGTTCAACCATGTGATTTCCTATGCGGATCATCTGGTATTGTCGAGGACAATCTTGGCACTAAAAATCCATGAACTAAGGTTACGTTTAGTACGTAGAATAACAATTTCATTAGAAATAAATGAATAGTTTTTATTATATATGGAAGGAGGTGAAATAAAATAGTCTTGGTGTTAGAGTATATGATAAGAACATAACACTTGGAATAGCCATTCTCATTGGCCATGAAGGAATGAATATTCCTTAAATTGAGGAATCTATTCCTCTAAATTTTTAGAGGAATAGATTCCTCAATTTAAGAAATATTCATAGTAAAATAAGCATGAGCTTTGAGATGCTTTTTGGTAAAAGATCGTTAGATGCTTAGCAGGTGAAGGAGGTGATCTAGACGCTTGAAACTTGGTCTCCCACAGAGAAAAGTGTACAAGTAACAGGACAAGTAAAATTGATGGGCCTTTGCAAAAATAAGTCTCTCGCCCTTTAATGCAATAAGAGAGAGAGAGAGAGAGAGAGAGAGAGAGAGACTCAACCTGATGTGAGCATGACAATAGGTATGTTCCTCTCACGAGCAAACCTAAAAACTCTCTCGTCTCTATTGGCAATCCCATCAGGACTGATCTGCAAAAAAAGCAATATTTAGGAAAACGGTGGAAGAACAACTCTATGAACTTTTGTACCAAACACTTATTCTTGTTTTTTACACAAATAAAGAAATAATTAAAAACAATGACCAGTCAAATGAAATTAAGAGAGCTATCAATTTTTTTGCAGAACAAACAGGTTGTAATGGATATAATTGTAATGGTCACTAAGGAAGAGCAATCAATACAAAAAGGAGAAGATACTAGAAGGCAGAAACTAAGCATGCACATGGACTGAAGACAGTAGTTTGTATTCAGTTGCAAAGTTAGTTTAGAAGTTAGGTAGTTAGCTCTTGGTGCAAGGCTTTATAAGCCAAAGTAGTCATCTGTATTCAGTACGGAAATTACTTGGATCAATTTGTTGTTTTGTTTTGTTTCTTTCTTTTGGAGCTTAGGTTGGGCTCGAATCAACCTACCCTTATCTCAGAAAATACACACAAAATAAGATGTTCATTACAAGTGGTATCAGAGTGGTACAATCCATGGCGGAAGGTACAAGAGTACGGGAGTTGCAGCAGCAAATTGAGAGCGCGAAGGGGATGTGGGAGATTTCTCAAAGCCAGCAAGCCCAAATGCAACGTCAACAAACGCAGATGCAGAATCAGATTAATCAACATGGAGTGGACATCAAGGATTTATCGTCGAAGATGGATCAACTCTTGGAGGTGATGTTGGCACAGAACTCGGTTCCTGGAATGGAAACGCTGGCATTTGTGCAACAGGGTCCTCTGGAGGGTCGGCATAGCCGGGAGATGGGAGAATCATCCTTCGGTTTTTCAAAGACTCGTTTTGGTAATGGTTCGGATATTCAGGTCAGAAACCTTAAGCTGGAGTTTCCCCATTTTGACGGGAAAAATGTTTCAAGTTGGTTGTTTAAAGTCAAACAATTTTTTTATTTTAGCAATGTTCCCACCGAATATAAGATTCCCATGGCTTCGTTTTATATGGAGGGTGATGCATTAGTTTGGTTTAGAAATGCATCGGCTTTGGGGTTGCTCGATTCTTGGGAAGCCCTTGAACAGGTTATTCAATTGCGTTTTGGTCCCAATTCAATGCAAGAACTTGTGCATGAATTCGAGAACGAAGAAGCACTGCCTGAGCAAATCAAAAAGGGTAGAACCGGATCGGAGTCTCTTAGATCTCAAACCGAAAGGTGTTCTACAAGATGATGTAGACGAATCCATTACAGCTCTGTCCACAGTGATTAGGGTAATGGAAGAGTGGCCTCTGATGGTGGAGACAAAGCAGAAGGAGCCGATTCAGATCTGGAGCTCATTGGGTGTCGACAATGCACAAAATCAAGAAATCAAGATTGAAGATATGTTGGAGCAAGATGTCGGAAATTTTTTTGAAGTCAGGGAGGAGCTGCATTGTGACACAGAGAATGTATTTGTTAAAAAGCTAGAAAGAAATTTGGAGGATGGTATTTTCTTCCTTTGGTGTGGCAAATGGAGTTTTGATCCAGGAATCACGAATCATTTGCCGACATTAATTCCTCCTTTAATCCAGCCATTGAAGATGCGGCATAATATTTTTGTTTTGAGCTCCTTTGTGTTTCAATCCGTGACTGAAAATTGTGTGATTTTTCTTATGTGGAAACATAGATGGCGTTGGAAATCTTCATGGTGGCGACCGCCGTGGGGCACCGAGAATTGGGTGCGGTTTCAACAGCTGAATCGGTGGCACATGGTTGTAAAAAAGGGTTGAGAGTGTCTTGAATCTGGAAAGATCATTTAGGGTGAATGGGTTGAATGGTGAATGGTTGAATGTCTTTTTGATCTTTTGGGTCTTTTGGGTAGCTGTTTGATAACGCTTTGGCTACAAATGAGGAGCAAGGTATTATTTTTTCTTGTTAACCCGCACCTTGAGGACAAGGTGCTTTGAAGGAGGGGGTAATGTAATGGATATAATTGTAATGGTCACTAAGGAAGAGCAATCAATACAAAAAGGAGAAGATACTAGAAGGCAGAAACTAAGCATGCACATGGACTGAAGACAGTAGTTTGTATTCAGTTGCAAAGTTAGTTTAGAAGTTAGGTAGTTAGCTCTTGGTGCAAGGCTTTATAAGCCAAAGTAGTCATCTGTATTCAGTACGGAAATTACTTGGATCAATTTGTTGTTTTGTTTTGTTTTCTTTCTTTTGGAGCTTAGGTTGGGCTCGAATCAACCTACCCTTATCTCAGAAAATACACACAAAATAAGATGTTCATTACACAGGTCCAAGGAAAAATTACCTTCAACCTGCCTAGTGGATCTCCATCTAGAATATCAGTTCCAGCGTTGTAAACCACCAACTCAGGATCATACATTCTCCCAGCAACCTAATATTCACGTATGAAAATACTCAAAGATGCAAGAAATACAATTATAAAATTAATTGCAACTTAAGCTGATTCTCCATACCAGGCACCAAGTGTAATAACTTTTGACAATACCACGACAATAGTTCACAAATTACTCTTCACTGTTTGGTGTTTTTTATTCTTTGGGGGGATCAGAGAAGACATGAATATACCATGACAGCACATGACATGCAAGTGATGCACACTGATAGGCCAATAGCTCCAAATAGTGGCACATGCCAAGTTTTTTTTTTTTTCTTTTTTTTCCAATTGAGTCGACTATCAAGCAGAAAATAAGAAGTTGAGCATGTTTAAGACAGAAGGAGGAACAATTATATACCTCAAGTGCTTCATCTAATTTCTTCAAGTACTCATTTGTCGTGGTCCCACTCTATTGACATTCAGGGAAAAGAAACTATTATAGTAGGCCTAGGAAAAAAAAAAAAAAAAACTAAAATCAAATTCTACAATCAGATAAGCACCACTTACCATTACTTCAACCTTCTGATCAATGTGTCTCCTTGCCTCATAATCCTAACAAACGAAAAGATTTAAAGAAATGCAAACATAGAGGAGTCATCAAGATATGTTTAAATACAAAATAATATTTATGCTCAAAGAGGAATATAAAAACAGATGGCGCGTCAAATTAATTACAAAGACCTACAAATAATTTTGGATTGAAAAAAAGATAGAAAGAAAAGATCACATGTTTCTATTTTCTAGATCAGCCACAACAATTTGCTACACAAAAGAAGGATTCATGATTTCTCTCTACCCCTTTTAAAACACCTAAAGACTACTCTAGCATGATAGCGGGCACCTTAAAGTAAGCAAATAAATAGTAATAACAACTAAAGCAGGCAACTTACAAATGGATATATTCCAGGGTTGTACATATCCAGTATATAGACTCGTCCTGTTTGTAAAAATTCCGTCATTGACATTACAAAAGAGAGTGAAACTAAACCACCATGGGCGCAAAAAAGTAACCATACTGTCTCCGGCAAAATCCAATTCATGGCCATTTCCTTGATGTGCATCAAGATCAATTATCATCACCCTGTACCAAGACAAGAAATAGAAGATCCCATCTCTCAAAATCTAATCTAAAATTCAGGTGCAAATTCCCAACTTATAATTGCAAGGTTTGCATCTATTTCATCTTAACTGCAACTCCAGTACCTCGATATATTTAACCGTACAAAGGCATAGTGCACACAAAGAGAAATATCTGCATAAGTGCAAAATCCACCTCCTTTTTCCCCAGAACAATGATGAAACCCTCCTCCAACATTGATGGCCCATCCTCGCTCTTTTGCAAGCTTTGCTGCCAAAATTGTCCCTCCCACCTGCAATGGATATGATCTACATAACCCTACTCTGCAGGAAAAAATAAAAGAGAAACTTCACTTACCCCTTCTAATTACCACGTGATTTGCAATCTCTCCCTAAACTTTAAGAATTTGCAATGTGGGGTTCTAATCTATCAACCACTTTCAATTACCTCCTACTGTTAAAATTTTTCGTTAACTTAAACAACTAACATGTAAAATGTCCGTTTTTACCCCTATAAATTTATAAAAAAAATACAATTATGCCCTCAAATTAAAAAAAAACAAATCAGAAGAAGAAACAAAAAAAATTCAATAAAACAAGTAAAAATTTCAGGAAAAAAAAAATTAAAAACAGGAAACACTCAAGACCCACGGACGTGCCGCAGGTCATTTTTTTACCCTTTTACTTCCCTTTTTTTATTTTTTTTTTTATTTTTTAATTTTAAAAAGGGGTATTTTGGTCACTTTTGCTTCATTCGTTAGAATTTAACAAAAGATCCTAACAGAGAAAAGTAATTGAAAGGGACTGATAGATTAAAACCCCACATTGCAATTTTTAAAGTTAAGGAAAAAGATTGCAAATTACGTGTTTGTTCAAGAGAGAAAATGAAGTTTCCCCCAAAATAAATAAATGATGAAAAGTCAAAGGTGGATGATGACTTTACCTGATTGCGAAATGGGCAAAGAACTTTCCGCTGTACAAGACAGTTGGGAAGTAGTGCAACAGGAGGGACCTATAGTGTAGTATTTCAGATTAGTAATGATCTTAACGTATAAGAAAGAACACAGTCTGCAACTACAAAAACCTCGGTTATGAAAGATGTATGGGAACCAAAACAACCATTATGTAGTCTTTCATCTAGCAACATACTGCCACTGGTACATTATTTTTCTAATAGATTCATGACTTTTTTAGTGAGCTGCCTGCAGAAAGACCATATTACTTTTCCTTTTTTTTTCTGTTTTTTTTTCAGTAGATTCAGGGAAAGCATGTGATATTCAGTACAAGCTAAATATCACTCTAAGAAAGCATGTATAATTGTATAGATAATAAATTAGACTCATGGAGCAACACATTAATTACCTCAATTATCCTGGCAACATTTGCACTGCTCTTTAGACTATTCAAGTACGACTCTGAATGAACCTGTTCAACAATAACTGATCAGCAAGCATATGGCTAGTGAGAGTCACACATGCTACTTGTCTTACATTAATAGGTCGTTGGGCCAACGACCTATTTGCTCAATTCACAGATCTCAAGTAACAACACCAATCTAAGAGATAATGAAGAATATACAGTAGCACGATCTAAAGTATTTGGTAGGTCCAATTCAATGATACTATGGACAATACCACAAGGAGGTCATCCTTTGAAGCTTCCAGAGGCTCAACGATACACTTTTTGTCCAGAGCACCTTCAGAGATGAGGAATTGACATATGCGACCCCATTTAGATGAATCAAATGGGTGCCTACATAAATTACATATATAATCAAGGCCAAGATTATGGTTACCAACTTGGATCCAGTCCAACACTTAACACCAAAGATACAGAAACTCTTATTTTTTCAGTGGGCAACAGTAGCTCACCAATTCATATTCACAGAAGATCATGCGAAACCATGACACATAATTTCTACCATTTAGGGCCACAAGTAATAAACCTATTTAGCAACAATAATACCTAAAGAAGCATTGTATTGATGCTCATAAAAATGACATGAACGGTGTAACGACCTAGGGAAAAAGCGCTAGCCACATCTGCGTTATCACTCCACAATGACAAGTTAATTTGGAACTTCTATAAAATTCCTTATAAAGCCTAGTTTCACCTAGTAACTAGGCAATGTAGGACTTAGCACTCATGACTATCTTTATAAACCACCCACTCTATGTGAGCTATTCTTTATTTTCCCTATATAGGACCCGGGTGTTACAAACGGACTGTGATATTACAAATAGATCGCGCTGAAAGAACCCACAGTTCACATACCAAAAGTTTTTCGAGTAAAATTGTCATGTTCTTAGAATAGCATGACTTAGTTTGCGATCTGATGTATGTCAAAGGATCAAGATGATAGGAGCCACCATTATTTGTTTTCCTGCCTAACAGAGTCTAACGTATAAAGACTGCTAGAATAGGACTTGCATTCAATCTCCACAAGATAAATGTGGCAGGCAACTTGTTTAGATGAACCTTCAAAGACTGATGCTTTCAATGCAAAAAAATAAAAAATAAAAATCGATCTACTTCAGTTTTTAGCAATTCCAAGAGTTCACAAGTACTGACCTTTGCCTCAAGAAATTCGAATTTTTAAACAAGTTCAACAGATTTAAAAGTTTTGTCTTGTTCATCCCAACAAAGAGTTGGAATTAAACTAAACACAAATATACCCTTTTGTCAAAAAATCAAAATTAAACACAAGAAGTGATACAATGAGAAAACCTTTAAAAAAAAAAATAGGAACTAAAATTGTGTGAGAATAAAATTTAAAAAATTGTAGATACCATGTAAAGTTTATTACCGTGAGACATTAACTAATAGATTTGTGTTAATACCAGACAACTATTATTCAAATGTAAACGTATGGGAGCAACAAATGTTAGAAATATGTTACGAAGGGAGTTAGTGTGAGATGTAGAAGTTGTGTGAGAGTAGGATTTTTTATTTAATAAGGATTAGTGGGTATTTTTATATTAGTTTAATCATTTTAAGATTTGGATGAGTTTTGTCATTATTATTTTAAAATTAGGTTTATAATTAGTTGGGTGTCATTTATCTTATCTTATTGTAAATGTCTATTTCAAGACTCCAGAATGTTAATAAAATTATTGTGGAAATTCTATTTGACAACTTAAGTTGTTAAGAGGCTCAAGTTCCCTCTAAGAAGCCACCCAAAACTATCTTGTTACACACTTGAAAACATTGAGCACATACCATTTGGTATCAGAGCCAGGTTGGGTTACCCATAACCCAAAGATCCCAGGGTATGGAGGTTCCTGTCTAGATTGTATAGAGCAACAGCTGAAGTATCTCAACGCTGCCATAAAAAAAAATAACTTGAAGGGATGAACTGTGCAAGGGATGCCCCACCTTGACAATAAGTGGATTTAAAAAACCGAAGGAACCTATCTTTACAATCAGCGATAAACAGTGTCACCTCTGCACCCATCGCAACCAAAGACACCAACCATCTATAGGCCACAGCCCCATCAAATTGCAAGACCAACTCAACCATGACTTTTCCTTCAACTATGAAGCGCGGATCAAAGTGGGCCACCGTTGCACCAATTTGCTCCTCAACAAAGGGGAAATGGCAGAGAACAAATAGACCAAAGGGAGAACCAGACACCGAGGGACCACCGCAGTGCATTGTCGTTTGGCCATGGCTGCTCACCAACGTACGTGACCATGATGGAACAACCCCATTTGCTGCATCACCAAGCAAGAATCAGATTCGTGTTCAGAGATCGTTGAAGAAGAATGGGCGATGTGAGGCGCTAAAGAGGACCTGGACACAACAGTTTGCACTGCACCAGCCAGGGGCACATAAAAAGGCACGACATGGGTTGCTTTTAGAGAAGATCCATGTGCTAAGACCTGCTATGCACCAGTCACCTGCACAAATCCAGTTGTGCCAAACACTCACGATGCTCACGGAGAAATCTGCGACGCTGACGGAGATCTAGCCGTGACAAAAACAGAAGTAGATTGCAGAGGAGCCGCAAAAGAGTCGGCCGCAATGGAAGCATTGAAGCGTCGAGAATCCATAGAGGAGGCTGCTGAGGAGAGGCTAGCAATTTTTGGGCAAGGGGAGAAACTCTTTAAGTTTTTTAGGATTCATGCGGAACCCTCTGTCTTGGGTGATGGAAGTTGTTGCTATCATGGCTTTTCTCACTCCAAAAGCCAAGGTTTTTCGAGATGGAAGATGGAGTGAGAATGATGTTGCAATTCGAGTTTCGGTAATGCTATCAGTATCAAACTTTGATATATTATACCAGCTGATCCTCGTCTTCTTGAAAGATATCCATTCAAAATTGACCAGTTTGCACTTATCGATGAGTCCCTTCTGGTCACGAAAGGCCCTGGAGATGGTGTTTACTCTGGTTCAACTTGCAAACAGGGAGAAATTGAAGCAGTTTTCATTGCCACCGATGTCCATACATTATTTGGGAAGGTTGTTCATCTTGTTGATACCACCAACCAAGTGGGCCACTTCCAAAAGATCTTGACTGCAATTGGAATTCCTACACATGTTCAATTGCAGTGGGGCTCACTATAGAAATTATTGTTATGTATCCTATTCAAGACTGGCAATACTGCCCTGGAATTAGCAATCTTCTTGTGCTTCTAATTGGAGGAATTCCAACAGCCATTTGGCCCATGCCTACAGTTCTGTCAGTGACAATGGCTATTGGTTCTCATAGGTTATCTCAGCAGGGAGCTATCACAAATAGGATGACAACAATTGACGAAATGGCAGGTATGAACATGCTTTGCAGTGACAAGACTGGAACCTTGACATTGAACAAGCTTACTGTTGACAAGGCTCTTACTGAGGTTTTTGCGAAAGGAGTAGATGGAGATACCGTTGTTCTGATAGCAGCTCGAGCCACTAGTATGGAGAATCAAGATGCAACAGATTCTGCTATAGTTGGGATGTTGTTTGCACCCAAGGGGATTCAAACTTTAGACCTAATAGAAATACCACCAAGACCAATGCCCTTACCACTTGAGCTAACCCCTTTAGGCAGTAGGTGGTTTATTAAGATACTTAAGAGTTAAGGGTGTTAAACCCCACATTGCTTAGGTAAAATTGGGATTTATAAGTGATTATAGGAAGACTCCAAATTGACTAGTTCTTTTAGGGTTATAACACAGATCTGGCTAGCACTTTTCCTAGATCATTATAAATAGTATTAGAGTCACCTAGTAACGACATATGGTACTGGAGAACTGTAGGATGTGGCCCGAACAAGGACGTCAGGGGTTTAAAAGGTGGAGTTTGTAACGCCTTAGTCCCATATTTAGAAGATAAGTAGCCTACATAGATTGGGTGGTTTATAAAGACACTCATGGGTGCTAAGTTTTACATTGTTTACTTAGTATGTGAAATTGAGCTTTATAAGTGATTCTAGAAAAGCTTCAAATTGACTAGTTATTTTGGGATGATAGAGATGTGGCTAAAGCTTTTTCTGAGTTGTTACATAGAGAAAGCTGATGGCTTTGCTGGTGTTTTCCCTAAGCACAAATATGAAATTATAAACTGCTTGCAAGCTAAGAAACATATCTGTGGCATCGCTGGTGAGTCAGTAAATGATGCTCCAGCCCTCAAAAAATCAGACATTGGGAAATCATCCTAATATCAAGATCGAGAATTCCTAGGACCCTAAGGACAAGGTCCATTCAAAGGAGGAAGGAATGTTATAGAGGGAATTAGGGTGAGATAGGCTTAGAAGTTGTGTTAGAGTAGGATTTTTCATTAAATACGGATTAGTGGGTATTTTCATAGTAGTTTTATCATTATTATTTTAAAATTAGGTTTATCATTAGTTGGGTGTCATTTATTTTGTCTCATTGTAAATGTCTATTTAAAGACTCCAGAATGTTTATAAAATTATTGTGGAAATTCTATTTGACAACGTACATTGTTAAGATATCAATTCTGTTAAAGCATATAATGTGTTATCCAAACCAATTCTAATCCTATAAGAGAGTCAAGTGATAAGAGATTAGAAGCAAACAAGTGATAAGATTGAATTCTATCACAGTTAGGAGTCTTTGATGTACAGCTATCTTGAGTTCTATTGTAGTTAAACTACACTTGTAAATCTCTATAAATATCAATACAAACTCACTAGATGAGTACGGTGCAAAGTAAATACAATCACGTTGGTGTGTTCTCATAAATTCCCTAACAAAATACTTGAGGAGATGATTTTACCCCTTTTCTGATTTTATTCAAAACACAGCAAAGAGTAAAAGAAAAATGAAATTCGAAATTCTCACAGCTTCTCCATGCCAAGAAACGCTATATCGTACGACGCCGAGTAAACAACTGGAACCTGATTGATCAAAACTCTTAGTCCGATAACAAAATTCAAGAACACATAAAAGTTTCCATATAAACGTTCACATATGTAGAACTTTACCTTTGGGAGAGGAATGTCAAGGTATAGCTTGCTCTTGAGAATTCGACTGCGCCGAAGAATTTCCTCGTCGCTTGTGGATGGAGAAGATGAGGAGGAAGACATTGCTCGACAGCGACTCGAGGACTTGCAGAGAATATAGCAATATATAGACTGATAGTTCAATGGTTCCGAAGGTGAAGAACACGAAAATGGTTGCCTTGCAGAGATTCCGAGTTCATTCGGTTGAAACTGGCATGACTCCTGAAGTGCTGCAACTCGGCTCTCGGTACTCGAAACTGATTAGTTTTGACTAATTTAATTCCATTGTAGGTTTAAAATTGGGAAATCAAGTCAGCACCTGATTAAAAATTAAAATGATAGTTTTAAAATTAAGTTAGAAAATCATAATATTCTAAATTTTAGTCTTTCAGTTAATTTGCTAACAAAAATAACTTAAAAATGTAATTATAATTTTTTTTCTATATATATATATATTTAAAAAAAAAAAAAAAAAAAAAAAAAAAGGTTAGAGCTGGGTCACGCAGCTCAGCCATAGCATAGCAGTAGGCATGGGTGGGTGGATTGTCCTCCAAGCCAGCCTCTAATAAGGGCGGTCGTTAGCCTCTTAGAGCACTAGTAGCAGCTTTCCAATCATTTTTCCTATATTTAGGGAATAAAATCACTTTTTGTTTCTCTAAAAAAAAACACCTCACAATAAATTTCCTTAATTTTCCCTATACCAATTAAATATCATTTTTTACTCTTATTTTATTATTTGTTCTCTTTCCTACTCTTACTTTTTTTATCAATTTCTTTTCTTCTCCCACTCGCCTTCTCTCTCCTACTCACCCGTCTTCTCCGGCTGATCAACCGAAGACCCACCGAAAATCACCCTCTGCTTCGCCAGAAATCGCCTCACTTAGGTTCACCGGTGGCAACCCATCAACGATCGGCTCCTCTAGGTTCGCGGGTTCCGGCGATCTCCCTCTTCGTCTGCATCTCTCTCTCCCGGGTTCATTCTCTCAAACTCCCAATCTCTCTCTCTCTCTGATCTCTTGGATTTTCTCACGGTCTCTCTCTTTCGTCTAACCCTCTGTTCTTCTTGAAGAAAAGAATGAGTAAAAGAAAGGAAACACAAAAGAAGAGAAGGAGATGAAGGAGACGAAGGGATGCGACGAAGTGATAGATGAAGCCAGCCGTGAAAGAGAGAGAGAGAGTCAGAGAGAGACGGATTTTTTTTCAATAAAAAAAGTTATTGGGAAGCTACAGTGCTACCCAACCAAAACATGTAAATATGGGGTGTCTATTGTGGGGCAATTTTTGTGAGTTTTGGTGAAATTTTCCCTATATTTAGGGAAGGGAACCAAAATAGGGAGACTGCTACTAGTGCTCTTATAACAAACTCGGCCAGGAGCATTGATACACGATGTGTGGACGGTTTACCTCCCCCAGCCTCTCCTTTTAAATAAAAAAAAATTGATTTTATTTAAAAAGTTGTTTTATGTCACATAAGAGGCAATTTTTTTTATTAAAATCAACTTTTTTTAATATAAATGAGGTGTTGGGGACGGTCAAAAATCATTCCCCCTTGGCCAGATGGGATGGCTTGTGCAAACCCCTTTGTTAGGGGCTGTCACAGGCCACTTTATTGTAAGGTGCGGTTGCGAGCCGAATTTCTGATCAGGATAGTAACAAGCCACCCCTTTCTTAAGAGATAAGGGTCCGGTGGTAGCCCCAATCAAAAATTGGTTGAAAGACCAATCTACTTCATTTGAACTTCATTTCAAATGAATTTGAAATACTATTTATTTTCTGATTAAGATTTAAAGTTAAGGATCTGGCTTCAGTTTGAAATACATTAAATGATGTACATATTTCACATTATCTAAAATTTTTAAAGACGTACCAACATTAACTTTATATATACTATTAAATGCATCAATTTTAAATTCTAACTTTTCATTTGAAATTGATAGTATCGATTTCATTAAATGAAATGGAGAGAAACCTATTCCGAACCAAAAACCCATGTCCACCATTGTGATTGGGCTCGGTGATCCTTAGCTCAAACCCATTTTTTTAAAAAAAAAAAAAATTATATAAGAGGCATACTTGTACTTTCACAATCATTTATGTTATTTGTTTAAAGGCTAACAGAGGTCCTAAATTTAGAATGAACGCAAACTCAAATCTCAAATTTATAAAATTAAAAATTGTGATCTTCAAATTAAGGAGAAACTTCACTTAACCCTTTTGGACTTTCATGACATTTGTAATTATTCTTCAAAAGTTTAAAAACTCTTAATTTAGTGTATCGGACTTTTAATTTTTTGTAATGTCATCTATTCGTTAGGATTTTCGGTTAAATCCTAACGGAAGCCTTGAAAATTACCATAATACTCTCATTTTTGTTTTTTTTTTTTTTTTTTTTTTTTTTTTAAAAAAAAAAAAAAAAAACAAAAATAGTATGGTGTGTCAAAGACCCACCTTGTGACCTGTGGGAAACGTTTCTTTTGGCTTCCGACCAAACCAAATTTTCTTAAATCTTCGTGACCAAAGGTGATCGTTTGCTTCAAAATCTCATCCAAATGCCCACTCAAGGGTCTTTGTCACAGAATAATTCAAACAAAGCCACCGGCAAACACAAAGATCTGATCTTACTCAGAGGCAGACAAACTATCAACCGGAAAAAATTCTTCAACACAAATCAATTATCTTCGTTAACAAAATTATCTTCGTTAACACAATTTTGCAAATAAAAAAAGGCTCGATTAAATCTTAGCCATTCAATATTTTTTGCAGCTTCCGTGCTGTAGGAAACCAGGCTATAAGGTTGTTCTGCCTGTTTACCTGACGCGTGGACCTTTCAGAACAGAAAATGGTGATGAATAAAAGTGCCACGGCCTAGGTGTCCTAGTGTGGAGAGTCACCAACTCAGTCCAACTTAATTGAACCCAGTTTATTTGAAGAACGGGTTGGGCTAGATTGGGCTCTGCTTCACCAGGTGTTAATTAATTTTTTAATGTTCATGAAGAAGGATTGAGAAGGGAAAGCCCCATTGTAATCGTAAAATATTTTTAACAAAATTATTTTTTTAAGAAAATATTTGTTTTTAATATTTTTCGGCGTTTGGTTCATACAAAAAAATACCAATGGTGTAAAACAGAATCTAGCGACGTCTGGCAACTGTCGTCGGATTCTGGCGAAAACTTGCCGGAATCTGACCAGTACGGCCGGAATTCGGCCAGTTTGGCCAGATTCCAACAAAAATTTATAGATTCCTTTGGTTACGATTTTTAGAAAACGATTTACAATTTTCAAAACCGTAAATTGTTTTTCAAAAATTAAAGAGACTTTTACGGTTAAACTGAAAATAATTTCCGTTGACCATTATTTTCGCCCCCACCAAACACCAAAAAATGCCGAAAGCATTTTTCAGAAAACATTTTATGCTGAAACAAATGGAGCATTAGATTGTCGATTTGTCAATTTAATTTGTATAATAATAACACAAGATAAAATTATAAAATGGTGAAAGAATGGGAGAG
Source organism: Alnus glutinosa (assembly GCF_958979055.1). Classification (NCBI taxonomy): domain Eukaryota; kingdom Viridiplantae; phylum Streptophyta; class Magnoliopsida; order Fagales; family Betulaceae; genus Alnus; species Alnus glutinosa. The sequence goes on along the minus strand of NC_084889.1, from coordinate 11,827,142 downwards.
CCTACTCTTGGTTGGATTGCCATGTATCTGCTCGCTTGCCAAAGGACGAACCATCCATCTCAAGGGCTTTAAATTCAATGATCAAGATCTTCTCAAATTATTTATAAGAATTTGAGAGAATTTGGACAGATGATTGTGAGAGACCACTTATGGGAACCATTTGACTGGATAAGTGGTTGGGCAACCCAATTTTTATTTTGTCAAGTAAATCCCTTAAGTGGCATCTCACAAGTCACAATCACCTGTCCGAATTTTTTCAAATTTAAATAAATAATTTGAGAGGATCATATTCCTAAACTTAAAGTACGAAGAGTAAATATTACCATGAAACAACCGAAATTAGATAGATAATGAGGAAGAGAGAAAATAGCATGTGGTGCATCCCTGGAGATAAAGGTGCATCCATTTTGAGCTTGATCATAACATTGTCATGAACTTTCTTAATAGTCGAGCCTTAAAAACTTATCGGTATGTAATGTAGTCCTCCAATACGATTAAAGAAGCAAAGGCATATTCATTAACCTGATCGAGACAAATGGTAGGTCATAAAAATAATTATTATATGTGAAGAACAAGAATTAGGCATACGTGTTTCTTGTAATACAAGCATTTCTACAAATTATCAACGGTCATCTATTGATTTAGACATCTAAAGTATTCGGATCTTCCACCAGACAAATGTTATCAAGGTCAAGACTAAAACAAAATATCAAATAAAATCTGTTGTTCATAATCATGGGTCTTTATCTTCTAATTGGTAACGTGTACGTATTTCATTGGTTTTTAGTGATTGATTAGAATTTAGATGTACAATCATATCATTCATGTTTCCCACTCTCCAAAGTCTTGTTGTTAATCAAGTGCCTTGACAAGATTGCTGATCGTTTTGGTGTAGTCAGGATTCCTCGTCTATCTAAATCAACTTTATTATCAAGTTATCAGAAGCATTGCTATGCAGTTTATCAACTTTAAAGTTGGTAATGGAAATAACATTTTTCTTTGGCTTGATGTTTGGCATCCAACAGGTGGTTTATTGGACATGTATGGTAGTAAGGTTGTCTATGATGTAGGCCCTTCCATTGGTCCGAAACTTTCCTTCATCATTCGTTGTGGGGAATGTTACTGGCCTTAGGCTAGGTCTGATGATTTAGTTGTTATTCAAAGTTTGCTGCTAGATGTTGAGATTGGTGAAGTTTATCACTCGGTCTGAGCCTCTAAGAGTGGTGAGTTCTCAAGTGCTGAAACTTGGGAAAGGCTTAGAGAGAGGAAGCCGATTGTGGATTGGATTAAGCATGTTTGGTTCCCAGCTGCTATTCCTCGTCATGCGTTCTTCCTTTAGCTAGCTTTTCATGATGCTCTTATCACTAGGGAGCATATGTGTCGATGGGGTTATAATGGGGATTCTTTGTGTCTCTTCTGTCACTCTAAATAGGAGAATAGAAACCATCTCTTCTTTGAGTGTTCTCTGAGTAAGAGAATTTAGACTGCTTTAATGGCTGAGTGTGGTGTAGCAGATCCTCCAATGGTTTGGGAGGATGTTTCTCGGTGGAGTAAACAACATATGAGAGGGAAGAGCTTGCGTGTGGCAGCTTTGAAGCTTTGCCTTGCAGCTAGTGTTTACAATCTCTGGATTCAGAGAAACTTGTTGCTGCATAGTAGTACCCTTAGGTCTGAGGATACTCTTCTTTCCAAGATCAGATGGGAAGTGAAAGTTAGATTGATTTCAGAGTTTGTTTCAAAGTAGTATTGTCTTTGGAATTTGCTTTGTTTAATCTCCTTGGTGTTTAGAGTTGTGTTTGTTGGCTCTTTGTTTTGTTTGTTGTTTCCTCTGTTTGAGGAAGCTTTTGTGATTTGTGTTTGGTTCTTGATTTGAACTGTGTTTCCAGGCCTATGGAGAGTTGTATTGTTGTGTTTGTGCAATAAAGCTTTTATTCACCCAAAAAAAAAAAAGTTAAGCCTGATTAATAGGACGGTGTTCTATTAAAATTAATAGGACTTCGCTAATATTTTATATAATTAATAGATTATTTTAAGAGACACAATTTCAAGCTTTCAAATAACTTAAAAAAAAATCTATGCAAATAGGACTATAAAGGTTCGCGCCGTTATAATATTTTGGGATAATTGCACCACTAGTCCCTGTGGTATGCCATAATTATTTTTTATTCTCTATAATTCAAAAAGTTCATGAGAGATTCTTGCGGTAAGCAATAATTACAAATCGATCCCTGGAGTTAAATTTTGTTAAATTTTTTGACAGATTCTGTTAAATGTCACGTCAGCTCTACGTCAAACCAATAAGATGGCGACACGTATCTATCGGAATAAAAAAATATAAATTTATTAAAAAAATCTTTTTTTTTTTTAAAAAAAAAAACAAAACAAAAATGGGGAGGGGTGGCCTGGCCACCCCCAGCCTATGGGGATGGCCGCGCTTCACCCCCAATGGCCGCCAGGGTTGGCCTTCGGGCCCCCTCCCCCCCCCCCCTCCGCGGACCCCAATGGCCACCTCTGGCCACCTCTGGGAGTGGTGCGCAGCCACCTCCAATGGCCTGAGGGTGGCCCAGCCACCCCTTTGCCCTTCCCCTCCCCCCCCCCCCTCCCCCCCCTTTTTTTCTTAAAAAAAAAATAAGTATACTTATTTATTTTTTAATAAATTTATATTTTTTTTATTAAAATAGACTCGTGTCGCCATCTTATTGGTTTGACGTGGCATATAACAGAATTTATCAAAAAATTTAACGAAATTTAACCCAGTGATTGATTTGTAATTATAGTTTACCACAAGGACCAATGATGCAATTATCCCTAATATTTTACATCATTTTTTAGGTTTAGTCTCTTTTTTATTTATACAATTTAATTTACGCTTCAATACAAATTATAGCCCTAATGCTTTATCAATCTCTTTCTCCGCTTCCGCTCTCTTTCTCTTTCATATTATTTTTTCATCATATATTTCTACATGCACAATAAAATTTTTAGTGAAATAAGATTATATATATATAGTTAAAAAATAGAAAGAAAAAAAATTACTTAACACCTTATCCTTTGATATGTTATTAAGCATTTCAATTTGGTTTTGATTTTATCAAATACCTTTTTTGTGCATTGGATCATTATTAGAGCTCTAGTCGATTCTAGTCGAGTCGAGTCGAGTCGAGCCAAGTATTGAATGTTCAAGCTCAGTTCGTTTAATATTTTTTTCAAACACGAGTTGAGCTCGATGATAATTGTTCAACTCTATTAATTTATTTTTCGAACGAGTTTGAACTTGTTCATGAGCTACTCAATTAATTTAATTTTTAAAATTAATACTAATTATTGTTTGAGTAATTAGAGAAATTAACTCAAATCTTAAATAATATAATCTTAATTTTATATGTTTATCTTATAGTATATTTATACATTCATATATATATATATACACACACATATATACATATACATAAACTCATTCATATACATACAAAGACACATATTTATGTCCAAACTCACAATTACAATAATTCAACTTATATCTATTACATTAGGAAGAACATTTGTTCTCTCTCGTCTCTCTCTCTCAACAAGCAAACCCACCCACAATTTCTTTGATTTTTCTTATTTCTGTATTTGGCTGTCACTAAAATTTTGGAAGGATAACTAAAAATATCAGTAAGTTCAAAATTTCAATCATAATCCAAATTGAACCTAACGAAACATTTGGTTGAGTTTAAGTGACTCAACCATGATTGATGGAAATGCAATCCAGGACAATTTTCCTTTATTTTCTTGGCAATCAAACAGATCATAACTCTAAGATCATCAATTCAAATGATACACATACACAATAAAATTTAAAAATATCATCCGAAGGAGGCAAAACTGGACTGTCCAAGCTACCTCATTTTTTTAGGGACACAAGAGTGACACATAAGGGACTTATAGAATTACTCATTTGGGAATTGTACTTTTAGGAAGTCCATTGGCCTGTGGGTGTGGGTCGTGTTATGAGGGACGGTTTGATATATCTCCTTCCTATGAAATGCTAATGTGAGAGACTCAACAGGGTTTTGTGTCTGATATTGGTGTGTTTGGATTCTAAGTACGAGTTTGAAGATTAACATGAGTTATTGGGTTCTAATCGTTGGATTTTCATAGTTTGGAATTAGAGAATGCATGAAATTCATGATAGGTATCAGATTATGAACACGTCAGATGAAGATAAACTCAAAGATGCAACACCAACAATTAGAATCCACTAGAAGCTAGAGATAGATGTGATTATTTACAATTTCGCATCCGCAAGATATAGATATCAATGTTAGATATCCGCATATGCATCTGCATGATATTTTTACTAACCGCATCTGCGTGATTATTGCCGTTATTATCCGCTATCTATATATTAGGTAATGAGCATTTTAGGTTTATTTTAATCTTTTAGACCTTCTTTGAGTTGACATGTTTTAAACAATTTTGAAAATAATTTAGACTGATTTTTAGTGTTTTTAGCTTTTTATTTTTTTAAAAAAGCCATAATCTTTTGAATATATATATATATATATATATATATATTTTTTTTTTTTTAAGTAAGAGGAGTAATCTTTATTGCTCAAAAAGTTCCAACATTATATGCTAATACAACATTCGTGATATAAGAATTACACTCCTGAATCCAAACTTTGTCTACAATTAAGAAATCGCGCACTTTGCCAAAACATGAGCTGCCTTGTTCGCATCCCTTTGAGCGTGCATCACTTTGATAGAGGTGAAATAGGCAAGATAGATTTTAGTATCTTCAATAAGCTGGCCATACAGTTGGTAGCAGGGTCCTTCTCCACTCAGCATAAACCACCTCAGCTGAATCTCCCTCCAGCAACACCCGCTGCCCGCCCACTTCTCTGGCTAATAAAATGGCATGCCATGCTGCTAATGCTTCCGCTGAGGTAGGGTCAGTAATAAAAGGAATTACCTTAGATTGTGCTGCCACAACATTCCCCTTATTATCCCGAATGATAACTCTTACACCCATCTTCAGTGATTGCTTTGAAACCGCCGCGTCCCAATTAATCTTCCAACTCCCGTGTGGAGGTTTTTTCCACCTAGGCGGATCCCCTATTGAACTCAATGGTGAGCCAGATGAACTTGAGACAGAATGGAGAAACTCTTCCAACGATATCTTTACTGCCCCAACAATTAGACCAGGAGGACTAAAGTCCCCCCCCCAATGACCACCGAGTTCCGACGAATCCAGATTAACCTGGCCACCAACAATGCTTCTAGCAAGTTCTCTTGATCAAATTTCTCCATTAAGAACATGAATAAGCCTCTACCGTCGATACCTTGATAGGAGAGTTTTTGGAGTGGCCTCCTACATTCCTGCCACACTGCTACAGCTGCAGGACATCCCCATATACAATGAAAAATTGTCTCTGGTGTCCTCAAGCATAATGGACATGTTGGATCATGTATAATCTTCTTTCGGAATAGGTTGTCTTTGGTTGGCAGTAAATTGTTGCACATCTTCCAGCTAAAATTCCTCAACATCGGAGGAGCTTGAATATTCCATAAGGTCTTCCACATCACCTCATAGCCTTCAACACCTGAGCTCTCTCCCCTTTCTTGGGCTATTCTCTTCATCTCCATAAAGTAAGCATTCTTCATAGTGAATAATCCCTGCGTATTTCCTGACCAAACAAGCCGATCGGGTTGCCTAAGAGGGCTGAGAATGACATTGCCTATGCGCTCCACATCACTGGGCCAAAAAATGCCCCGTAAACGTTGCATATCCCACCAACCCAATGCTTGATCAATAAGAGAGCTGACTCGCATATTTTCGTCCAGCCCCAAAGGAGTGGGGATGAACAGACAAGTTTGTGGAGGAGGCAGCCAAGCATCCTGCCAAACCCGAATGCTCTCTCCATTCCCCATTTGCCAGCCCACCCCATTCTCGACAATAGACTTAGCCTTCCTGATTCTATGCCAGGCATAAGAAGGACGACGTCCCACTTGAGCCTCTAAAAACATCCCTGTGGGAAATATTTCTATTGCAAAATCTTGGCCACCAAGGAGTCTGGCTGTGTTAGTAGTCTCCACCCTTGTTTTGCAAGCAACGCTTGATTGAATACCTCCAAATCTCTTAAACCGATTCCTCCCCTGTACTTAGGCAACCCTAATCTCTCCCAACTCATCCAAGGAATACGACTATAATTGGATTGATGTCCCCACCAGAATCGATTCATTAGAGAATTGAGAGATTGGCAAAGGGATTTCGGTAGTTGGAAGACACTCATATTGTATGTAGGGATTGCTTGGATGACCGCTTTGATTAGAATTTCCTTCCCTACCTAGGAGAGGAACTTTTCTTTCCACCCATCCAGTTTTTTCTTCACCCTGGCACAAATTCCAGCAAAAGTCTTCATCTTTGATCTCCCAACCAGCACTGGAAGACCAAGGTACTGTTCAAACCCAATGGTGCTTGATACCCTCGTCGAGCTACGGATAAACTCGCGGAACTAATCCCTTGTATTTTTGCTGAAAAAACATGACGTCTTTGCTGCGTTCAGCTGCTAGCTTGAAGCTTTTTCATAGGTATTCAGCACCTGAAACATATTGTGCCACTCCTCCTGGTTAGCCCTGCAAAAAAGAAGAGAGTCATCTGCAAAAAAGAGGTGACTTAAACTGAAACCCCCCGTTGCAATAGAGACTCCTGTGATGCGCTTGTCAACTTCAGCCTTTGCAATTAAAGAGCTCAATCTCTTCGCCACAATCAAGAAAAGATAGGGCGACAAAAGATCTCTTTGTCTCAATCCCCAGGTAGGGGTGATTTTCCCGTACGGCTGGCCATTAACCAACACCGAATAGGAGACACTTTTTACACAACACATAATGAGGGAGATCCACCTCTCTTCAAACCCCATAGATCTCATCATAGCCTCCAAGAAAGGCCACTCCACCCTGTCATACACTCTTCGCATGTCTACCTTAACTGCCATGAACCCCTTTCTCCCCCGCATTCGTGAGTTCGTTGTATGCAGAGCTTCATAAGCAATTAAGACATTATCCGTAATGAGATGACCCGGTACAAAAGCATTTTGGTGATGAGAAATGATGGAGGGCAACACTTTCTTCAAACGATTAGCAATAGCCTTAGCAGTAATCTTGTACAAAACGTTGCATAAACTAATGGGGCGGTAGTCGCTTACATTAAGAGCATTAGCCACCTTGGGGATTAAAGCAATATATGTTTCATTGATAATTGAGGGGAGACACCCGCCATTAAGAAAATCCAGAACTGCCCTCCGCACTTGATTACCAATAGAACCCCAATGATGCTGGAAAAAACTTGCGTTGAAACCATCTGGACCCGGTGATTTGAGAGGGTGCATCTGGGCCAAGGCAGAGTCAACTTCCTATGGGGAGAAATCTGCTGCCAGCATTGTATTAAGATCAAGTGAAGTACGAGATGTGACAGAAGCAAAACACTCATATATGCCGACAACTCCTTCAGATTCAAATAGCTTATGGAAAAACTGGACAAAAGCCCTCCCAATCTCCTCTGGCTTAGACCACAGGTGCCCCTCCAGATCAGTAGTAGAGCCAATAGCCCAAGCATGAAAATACTGTGTGTTCCGGTCGCCCTTAGCAAACCAGTTCCTCTTAGCTCGCTGTCTCCATTTCATGTCTTCCATCTCCAATAACTTGTTTAGTTCTCTCTAAACTTGAATATTGGCTTCCTCATTAATTGACATTACTTTTTCATTTTTGTCAAAGTGTTACACAAGAAAACAACAAAGCTAACCAAACCAATGTAAATATAATCTATACCTAATCTAACACGACTCCGTTTTGGTGAATTTATTAAATAATATTATATGTAAAGGGCATGCGAATAATGATTTTTGATAACCGCATTCGCATGTGCGAATAATTATAGGCAGCAAATGCCGGCGATTAATCACTCCTATCAGAAGCAACCACACCCGTTCAGAAAAGGAATAAGGATTAACTGTTGGAGATTTTTGCAGATTAAAAATAAAAATATAAAATATAAAAAAAAACTGCATAAATCTCAATATCAATGGATAATTGCTATCCCAATAAGTTTGATGTGCAATAGGATTTGTTGTACCAGTTATAGGTGATAACGTTTGATTTAAACAACGTAATCTTCACTCAAACAACTCTCGTGCACCTATAATAATTGGAAAAATCGTTAACTAAACTTTTGATTGTAGTAATACGTAATGTTCTATTTAGCTATAGAAAAATAGACCGAATAGGAAGGAGGAATACTTTAATCTGGTCAATAAAGTTTTTTTTTTTTTCTTTATATTATATTTACTAGAAGTATTCCTTGTCGTCTTTAAATTATAACTAACATTAGCCCCTTCAAAATAAAAAAAAAAACATTAGGCAGATCTCACCGCCCTTTATTCAAATGTCCATATACTTTTAGGGGTTTTTAATTTGCGATTTAAAAATAATTATTTTATAATGTATGATTAAAAAATGTAATTTTTGAAAATACAGTAAAATATTTGGCAAAAATTACAGTTTAATCTTTAAAATTTCATGTTAACCTTTAAAATTTTACGTTTTCAAAAAAATACTCTTGGGTGCAATTTGACAAAACAGTTCGTAGTTTGACCTTTAAAATTGTAGGTTATCCTTTAAAATCTTGTTTTTTTTTAAAAAATCATCTTGCCAACGTCGCAATTTTTTTAAAATAATTTTCAAAGAATTCATATTTTATGATGGGAGGTGATACAAAAACACTCAATACACACTCCTTACATATTTACTCTCTCACATGGGGTAGAGTCTATGTAGTGTGGGTTTTACCCATGGAAGAAGGTAAATATGATGTGTTTGGTTCGAATAAAATGTAGAATAATATTTTACTTTTTTTAAAAATAAATTATATTTTATTTAACTTTTTTAATTTGTTTTTAAATTTTATTTCACAAAGTTAAATATCGTAATTTGCCAATAAATCAAAACAATATTCTAATTCAAAAAAATACAACCCCCAAACCAACCATAAGAAATACATATCAAGTGCTTTTTTATCTGTGTTTTTTTTTTTTTTTTTAACGATTTAATTTAAAATCTAACATTTTGCCTACAAAATCGCAGGGACGTAATTCTCCGGCCAATCATCATTTTCATCTCTGTCCAACCAAATGTACAGACCACGAGGCAAACCAGAGGCGTGACGGAACCTAGTGAACCTACACAAAACGTGGAGTTTTGTACAAACAGATATATCTTTCTTTCTTTTTTGTAGAGAGAAGCAAGCCTTTAGTATCCATCTATCATCTATGGATTTCACGGTAATGAAAAGAAATCAATATTTGCTTTTCTCTCGTTTATGTTTATGTTTGTGTTTGTGGTAGTTCAAGGGTTTTATAATATGAATGTGATTTGTGGTTGAACAGAGATCGAGCTCTTTGACGATAGGTGAGCGGATCTGTACGGCGTTTATACCGTGTCTGGGCATAATCGAGGTTTTGATATTCGCTATGGCGGATTGCTTCGAGTGCAGGCCGAGCCCCAAGAAACTAGAGTACGGCTTCGACGATGTAGCTCGCCTCGCCAATGAAACCATATGTAATTTGTCTCTCGCCCTTTATTTATTTGGTTTGATTCATGTGTCATTCATGAGATTAGAATAAATAATTTTAGAATTCTCAATAAATTGATTTGTGAAGAGTAAGTTGGACGCGCACCTAATCCTAATTCGAGGGAACCAGCAAAGAAAGAGGAAGGTTAAGACAATCAGGGGTGGAGCCAGCTTTTAGGTTTTGGGGAGGTCAAATTGAAAAAATAATAATTTGGGGGTTAAAACTATAAATTTTTTAAAATAGGGGTAAAAATTAAATTTTGTTTTTTAGATATATATATATATATATATATATTTTTGGGGGGGAGACCTTTGGCTTGGCCCCCCAAGCCAAAGTGTGGCTCCGCCCCTGAAGACAATATTGGTTCAAGAGTAGCCACTTGATGGCGGGTTTCAACAAGTTCATTCTGCATACTCGGACTCTTTCGCCACCATTTTAAGGGTACCTTCGGACCATGTCAACTCAGTTCGAAGCTCTCTTGCCTCTTGAGTAATGTCTCTAAGTGCAATGCGAGCACTGGGCAAAGATTCTCGTTCTTCCTCAAGCTGGGCTCGAATGGCTACCTGGTCGGTAGCCCATTGGTTTCGATTGACTTCGTCCTGATTACGCAGAACCTTCATTTGGTAGGTCAACCTCGTCTGTTCGTTGTTAAAATCAACTTGCATCCTGGCCGACATCTTCCTCTCGGAATTGTGCATGCCATGAAATCTTTCGACGTCCATGACTTAGTCCTGGCCATAGCTCCATCTAGCTCCTCTTGCAATGGTCCAAGCCTCTGGGCCGGTGGGCCCTAGTCTTTTCCGAAGAAAGCTCAGCTTGCATTATGCGATTTCTGCCTGTTCTTCAGATTGCTTGGCCGCCATTTCCCTTATAGCAGCACTCACCTTGAGGGCCTTCTATTACGAGTTTTCATACTGAGCTGGAGTCAGTTAAATGACTTGTACAAGTTTGGTAAGATCAGTTAGATATACAGCTGTAAATGTATTTAGTAACGATTAGTTTGTTAGATCAGTTAGATAGATTGCTTAATCTTTCCTTGTATAAATATTGAACTCAGTCTATTTCATTCATTATGTGAAACATGATACAAACAGAGATTTCTCTCTTCTCTCTCCATATCTCTGGAGCCTCTCATTCTGCAATTCTTACATCCTAAATTCAACAATATGGTATCAGAGCCTGTAATCATGGATTCTGAATCCTCTTCAACAATCTCCATTGATGATTCTTCGCCCGTACTATATCCACCATGGTATTAGCGCACAGCATACTCCTAGTGTGATTCAATCTCTTAAGAATCCTAGTGAGTGTGCTGATAGACTCCCGGTTGATCAAACCTCCTAGTGAGTATTGATAACACAACCGGTTGATAAGGATAAGATTATCTAGAGGAGATTTACTTGTAATTAGATTTCTATCTAAGAGTTTGTGTTAGATTAGAATACTATAAGCTAAGGCTTATCATGTAAACTATACTACCTTGTATGTTCTATATATAATTCAATACACGCTCACTAAATGAGCAAGCTTTGAAAGCCAATATACTCTGAAATTCTACATGGTATCAGAGCACCTATAGACTCACGTCTTTAGAAATTTTTTCCAATCATCATTATGTCTGCCACCCCGGATTCCTCCTCCAAGTCTACTTCATCCAACGTCCTCTTCACCGTCCCAAATATAAACCACACCTTGAATATCAAGCTGTCTAATAGCAACTTTCCTAGCTAGCGAACTCAGATTTTGGCCTTTGTTAAAGCCAATGATGCGTATGGCTTCCTGGATGGTACAACTCCACCTCCAGCCCAGACCATCCCGAATACTAGCACCACTCCCGGTGCCCCTGCCACCATTGCTAATCCCGACTTCCTTCTCTGGTGTCAACGTGACCAGATGCTGCTCAGCGTGTTGATCTCCACGCTCACTGAACCGGTAGTAGTTCATGCCGTCGGCTCAGCCACTGCTCATCAACTTTGGACGACCCTTGTCTCCACGTTTGCTTCCCAAGCATGTTCACGGGTTATGCAGATTCACTATCGCCTTGCCACAACCAAGAAAGGTAGCTCTTCAATCACAGAGTACTTTCAATCCTTTAAAGCCATGTGTGATAATCTTGCTGTTGCCAAACAGCAACTCAATGACTTTGAAAGCACCTCCTACCTTCTTGTTGGTCTCGGATCTGAGTATGATTCCTTTGTCACATCCATCACCACTCGGTTGGATCCTCTCTCCTTAAATGATATTTATGGTCATCTACTTGCTCACGAGATGAGGATAGAGCACAATCTTTCACCTACTAAGGTTTCCCCTCCAATGGCTAATATTTCTACTTGGGCTCCCATGAATCGTGGGAGAGGATATTGTGGTCGAGGTCGCACCATGTATAGAGGCAGAGGACCGTCTTCTGGTGGCTGAGGCAGAGGTAATTATTTCTCACAAGACCCTGCTGCTCCTTCTCGGCCAATCTGCCAATTCTGTGGCAAAATTGGTCACACTGCTCCAAGATGTTATCAATGCTCGGACCCTGCTCTGGCTGCACCTTCTCCTCCAGCATACTCAAATGCTCAGGCTTATTACTCCTTGCCTTCCCTGCCTCCTGAAGAAAACTGGTACCCGGATACTGCTGCCACACATCACATGACAAATAATTTTCAGAATCTGAATCTCTCAGCAGATGAGTACACTGGCCAAGATCAGATCCACATAGGGAATGGTACAGGTTTGCCTATTTTACATTCTGGTTCTGCCTCCTTACCTCTCTCTAATCGTCCATTCCTATTACAAAACTTACTTCATGTCCCTACTATGTGCAAAAATCTCCTTTCAGTTCACCAATTTGCTCTTGCAAATTCGGTTCTCTTTGAATTTCACTTTTCTCATTTTCTTATCAAGGACTGCAAGACCAAACGTCCAATCCATCGAGGTCAACTTAACAATGGTCTCTATCAACTCTTCCCCTCGAAAGTGCCCACATCTCCATCCCAAGCATTCGTTGGTGAGAGGACTACATCACATTGTTGGCACAAACGTTTGGGTCATCCGGCCCTTCGGGTTGTTAAACTTGTTCTTTCCAAATTTCAGCTTCCAGTTTCAACAAATAAGGCACATGCACCCTGCACTGCTTGTCCACAGACCAAGGGTCATCAATTGCCCTTTTCCCGTTCTACTACTACTATTTGTAATCCCTTAGACTTGGTTTATTCCGATATTTGGGGCCCTGCCTCACATCTTTCAATAAATGGAAATCGTTTTTATGTTTCATTTGTGGATGCTTTTAGTAGATTTACTTGGGTGTATCCTATCTCCTCTAAATCTGTCTTCCTAAAGTTTCAAACTATGGTTGAACGCCTCCTCAACACCAAAATTAAAAGTGTCCAATCTGATTGGGGTGGTGAATATCGTAATCTCAACAAATATTTCCAAACAATTGGTATTAATCATCGCGTGTCCTGCCCTCACACTCATCAACAACAAGGGTGTGTTGAGCAGAAACATCGCCATCTAATTGATACAACCCTGGCCCTTCTTGTAGATAGCTCTCTTCCAAAGAAATATTGGGATGAAGCTTGTTTAACTTCCTGCTACTTAATAAATCGGTTACCAACCCCCTTGCTTGGAAATATTTCTCCCTTTCAAAAACTTTTCTCTCAAACTCCTGATTATCAATTTCTAAAGGTGTTTGGTTGTGCTTGTTTTTCTAATCTTAGACCGTATAACTCTCACAAATTCTCTCTTCGGTCTAAACCGTGCGTGTTCTTGGGTTATAGCTCTCACCATAAAGGCTATAAATGTTTTCATCCTGAAACTGGTCGAATTTTTATTTCTCGGGATGTGATTTTTCATGAGGAAGTGTTTCCTTTCTCTCATGCCAAAACCAATTTAGAATCCTCCCCAACAGAAACAACCAACTGTGTCTAGGTCTTCTACAGAGGCTGAATACAAGTCTGTTGCCAATACTGCCGCAGAATTACTTTGGCTTTGTTCTCTTCTCCACGAACTTGGTGTTCCATGGCCTAATTCACCAAAACTTTGGTGTGACAACATTGGAGCCACTTACTTATCAGTCAATCCCTTGTTCCATGCAAGGACGAAACATGTGGCCATTGATTTTCATTTTGTTCGGGAGCTGGTTGCTTCCAAGTTCTTAGAAATTCACTTTGTTCCAAGTTCTGATCAGATTGCGGATGTGCTCACCAAGCCTCTTGTTTCCAAGCGTTTTCAACTCCTTTGCTTCAAGCTCAACGTTTGTTCACTCCCGCTGAACTTGAGGGAGGATATTAGTGCACAGCATACTCCTAGTGTGATTCCTCTTAAGAATCCTAGTGAGTATGCTGATAGACTCCCAGTTGATCAAACCTCCTAGTGAGTATTGATAACACAACCGGTTGATAAGGATAAGATTATCTAGAGGAGATTTACTTGTAATTAGATTTCTATCTAAGAGTTTGTGTTAGATTAGAATACTATAAGCTAAGGCTTATCATGTAAACTATACTACCTTGTATGTTCTATATATAATTCAATACACGCTCACTAAATGAGCAAGCTTAGAAAGCCAATATTCTCTGAAATTCTACACATGGAGATAGCCCTGGCTCGATCTTAGTTTCTCAACTCCTCAATGGCGATAATTATCATACCTGGAACAGATCGATGATTCTAGTGCTCACGGCTAAGAACAAAGTCGGCTTTATCAATGGATCTCTTGTCAAACCAGTTGCAGCTTCCGAAGCTATTCTTCATGCGTGGATGAGGAGCAACAATATGGTGATTTCTTGGATTTCAAATTCAATTTCCAAGGATATTGCTGAAAGTGTGATTTACATCAACACAGGAGAAGAAATGTGGCTTGATCTTAAGGATCGATTCTCACAGAAGAATAATCCTCACATCTTTCAACTGTAGAAGGCGATTTCTGCACATTCTCAAGGAAGCATGTCTGTAAGTGCTTATTACACAAAACTCAAAGGTTTAAGAGATGAATTACTCAATTATAGATAAGTTCCAGAGTGTTCTTGTGGTTCATCTAAGGCTATTCAGGAACATAATCATCAAGATTATGTTATTCAGTTTCTTGTTGGTCTCATTGACTCTTTTGCACATGTAAGGGGACAAATTCTGCTTATTGATCCTCTACCAGCTATCAACAAAGTCTTCTCTCTTGTTCTTCAAGAAGAGAGGCAACGTGGCATTTCTATCAATCCTCCTAGCCATGCATGAAACTGTTGCAATGTTAGCAAGAACCAATTCACAGCCACAACAATAGCAGCATTATCGATTTGGAAAACAGAATGTTCAACAGCCTTTTCAACAGAATGGTCAACAATCTTTTCGCAAGGAAAGACCTCTCTGTACACATTGTGGTTTTTTGGGGCATACTGTAGACAAGTGTTACAAATTACATGGTTATCCTTGCATGTCAAGTTCAAGAGAATCAATTTGATTATGAAACTCAAAACTCTCAAAGTATCCAAACTCTTCAAGCTCCTTCATTATCCTTCACTTAGACACAATGTGAAGAGCTTCTGGCATTGTTGAAGCCATCCAATCCTGACAATCATGCATCTGCTCTTCCAGTAGGTAGTAATTCTGTCAATCAAGATCACATTTTCTCAACTATGTCAGGTATTTATAATCTTTTATCAAACCGTTCTGTTTTCTTGCATTCTGTTTTCTCGGTTGTTCATTTTCAATCCTTTCAAGTTGCATCTAGCCATTCTCATGATCATAATCCATGGATCATTGACATTGGGACAACTGATGTTGTCTCTACTCATCATTGAGGGAGATCCGACGGCCTATCAGCACAACTAATTTGATGAAACGACAATATTGTAGCCACTTTAGACGAAGATCGTCTATAGGCATCCTGTGATGGCCCCTGTTCGACTTCCACTCCGACCTCCCCTTGGAAGAAGACTCATCAACTAACCCCAATGATGGTCTAGTAGGAACATTGGGTGAGGAAGGCAGGAGAATATCCCCTTGTGCCTAAGCCCCTTCAGGAGGGGCATGATCGTTGGGCAACCTCATGACAATGTCTTCCCCTGAGACGTTTGATGAGTATAGGCGTGAGGGCCACCACGTCCCCTTTGGAAGCTTGAACCCCCACCAACTCCTCAGCCGGCAAGTTGTCAGCAGCCACAATGACCTGTAATGGCTGGGTGACGATATCATTAGTTGGGTTCCCACCAAGCCCCCTTGCTAGATGACGTGACTCACATGAACCGTTTCCACATCAGAAGCCATAGCATCTTCATGGCTGGCCAGTTCCTCCTCCTTACTTAGAGACGGATCCAAAGCACTTTTAGTGTGAGTCGGGCCTAAGTCATTGGTCGCCTTGGTCTCTTTCAGTTAGCTTCCTTCCCCTCAGCCTCCAAAGTCTTTGCTAGAGATTTCATCATTTTGATAGCATCGTGAGTGTTTTTGGCGAGCTTACTTTTAGAAGGCCTCTAGTACTTTAAATATTGTCTCAAATTGTGCTCAGTGAGCACTCAACGACAATCTATATTTGGTTGATTGTTGCCCGCCCAAGGAATAACTTCATCAACTCGCCTTTTCTCTTGGGTATTTAAAGCTGGAGCGAATTGAAGCTTTTCAGGGAGACGACCCCATCTCCTGTTAACAAATATTGGCCCCAGTTGGCCAAGGCCGTCCCCATCCTATTGGGCATCAAATTCCCGACCGTCTCCGTATACAAAATCTGTCCTTCCATTGCTTCTTGTTGTTTGGGCGCTTGGACAACGAATCCCTATCTTTCCAACAACGGAACGCCCAAATTCCTAACCCCTTTGCAATGGGGCGGTATCAATATATGAATTCTCTAGCAGACATGTGATTGCCTTCCCTTAGAGCATATTGCCAAATAATGGCGTAACTTATCACAATTTTGCACCCATTAGGCGTCAATTGGGTGGGTGCCAAGTGAAGATACCATAACGCTTCCCACGCCTCTGAAGGGAGTGGGAAGCAAGCCCGACTTCACTGTCTTCTCTTGCATACCCATTGCCGTCTGGTCAGCTGAAGCTGATGCCCTATCCTCAACAAAAGAAATCCGAAAGCGCACCAAATTTGGTATTTGGCCCTTTCGGCGAAGATCATCCAAATTATTTTCTGTTAAAACGCTGCACCACTTGATGCTATCCATTGGCACCCCACCGTTGTTGACGGCGGCCGCATGTATTATAGCCTCATGAGTCGCTTCCACAACAATTTCCTTGGAATTGCTAGAGCCCCCAGCAACATTCCCCTAAGATGAAAGGGAAAGGAGCCCTATGGATTGAAATGAAGGGACAACTACAAATGTATGTGAATGGTGAAAATAGCTGGAACCATAAAAAGCTAACAGGAGATCATCCCTATTGGACATGAATCTGATTGTTGGCCACCCAAACAGATCGACAAGCACATACAATATTAATGAGCCGCTATGACTCCCAAGCAAGAAGCTTTAAAATTTGAGAATGAAATGATGAGGCGTCCAACAAAATTCCCAATGCCTAACTATGTAACTTAGTCCGATGTGTGAATGGAGGGCCACTGGAGTACCCAAGAATAAATCCCAAGAAATGGGCCTCCCCAACCCAAAGTTAGCCCCAACAGACCCATTCTGAATGAGTCCTATGGATCGAGTAAACCCTGCCAAGATCAAATGGACAGATGCACAAGCACTAGAAAGGCATTGTGTGTAGGTTATCTTGACCTATTCCACCTAGACCCCTAATGCTCTTTTATTCTTGGGGCTAAGGGACGTTCGCAAAACAATGTGGGGGCCACGGAATCAAATTAGTTATTTTTTGGGAGCTCCCCCCCTTCCTAGCCAACCAAGCAGGGGAAAACAATCCATAAAGAGAAGGGAAGGAGATCACCCACGAGGTACGCACTATTTTGGCCAAACAATCTTTCTTTGCAAATTCCTTAAGCTCTTTACCTTCTCCAACCAATACTAACTTAAGACCTCGACAGGATGCTTCATGCTTCACCTTCCTCTTTTGTAAGTTCTCTTGATTTAGGATTTGGTGTGCAACCAATTGATTCTTCAATTTGGTTTGTGGAAAATGAGGACTGTGAAAATAATATCTTGAAAAAATTTGTGAGTGTGTGTGTACGTGTGTGTTGTGTGTTTTGAAGAGATTAATGGAATGGCCAATGTAAATTTGAATGGTTGTTTGTTTTATTGGTAATGATACAGTTACTCAGAATGAAGTGGAGGCGTTGTTCGAGTTGTATAAGAAGTTGAGTAGTTCAATTATTGATGATGGGTTGATTCACAAGGTAAATAAATTGTATGTTGAGGGAATTTGAATGCTTTGATTGCTATCCTTTGCAGGATTTTGCATTTTTTTTTTCTTCAAAATATTCAGCCTGTGATTGAAATAAATCAGCCACCGGTGGTGTTTGTAAATGTTGATTACATAATAATGTTAATCGACAACGTATGAGGAATGTTAATGGAGTGAACCTCTGGTGGGTAAAGTATCACTTTAGAAAACACAGATTGGCTAATGGAACTCATCCCCTACCAAAGGTGTTATTTACCCTTTTAATTTTAACTTTTGTGTGTCCATGTGTGTGTTTTTAAATGAAAACTTTATGTTTTTGCCTGACTTATGATTTATTAGCTGACAAGTTCATTGGTTGTCAGCATTATTAGTAAGACCGTAAAATATGAAAAGTGAAATTAATACATTGGTTGATTTGCACCAATATGGGTTCTCTTATATCCTTTTTTATTGGGCCATTAGCAGTTAGGGCATAGCTGAGCTGAGTGCAGGAATGGTTAAATTGATTTTGAGCTAGTGTGGCAAATGTTGCAGTAGTGTATCTTTGAAAACCTGTCCTCACAAAGTAGGTTTGGCTGATGATGTTAATTATTTTCTTTTATTGAATGACAAATGAAAAGAAGAAAAAGACAGAATGGGAATACTTTATACTCAATCGGCAGCTTAATACTTATATACTACCTTGTCTTACAATTTGAGCATGCAGTGGTGTTGACGATCATTTATGTACAAAGTCACAGTTATAACACATTCATGAAGTTTTATTTTAATCTGTGCTTGTATATTTATGATTAATGTTTGTTATCTCGTAGGAAGAGCTTCAATTTGCACTATTCAAAACTCCATCTGGCGAGAGTCTTTTTGTAGACCGGGTAAATGGCTGGAACAGTCTTTTCTTCTTATGACATCAGTATTTTGGGCATTGCTTCAAACTAATTGATTGGTGATATTAAACTATGGTGACATGGATATTTCGCAATTGAACCATTGTGATATTTTGTAGTGAATCAAAACCCACATTAAGATAAAAAATAACTTCCATGATGAAATCGAGTTTCCTGTAGTACAGGTAAAGAAAAAGAGTTTGTCTAATGCCTAGCTGTGAGCTCCAGCCTCCAGATGAATGATTTACAGTCCAATATTAGATTTAAATGTTTGGGGGCTAAATAATGGAAATATGCTTGTGTTTCTGCAGATTTGTTAGGATTTTTTTTTTCTTTAAATCTGTAGAACTCCAAGCATCCCTGACTCAACAAATTAACGGTTGCTATGTGTCTTATAGCGGAAGTTTTGTTAAGAAAGAAAAAACCATTCTGCAAACTCTTTAATCAATGGATTGCAAATAGAAAACTCACTTCATTCCTCATCTGTTCCTTGCGCAGTTTCTAGTCATTAATTTTAAATGTTTGGCGGACTCATACTCTCTGATCAATGAATTGGAAACTGTAACCTCAGTTCATTTGATACTTGTGGCTATTCTTCGTACAGTTACTAGTTAAATTTTAAACGCATGGTGGACTCCTATAGCTTGATCCATTTATTTGCTTGCTAGTTACTGAGGTTATATTGGATGTATGCCAACATCTTTAATAAAACTAGAGAAAAATTCTTTGATTTCTCATGATCTGAATCTATATTCTTACTTGACAAGCAGTTGCTTCATTGTTTAAATTATTGTGTTTATTGAATTATTGCCTATGCTTTTCTAGGTTTTTGATCTTTTTGATGAAAAGCAAAATGGCGTTATTGAATTTGAGGAATTTGTCCATGCACTCAATGTCTTCCATCCCTATGCTCCCATGGATGAAAAAATTGATTGTAAGTGTTCAAGATACTTCTGTTTTTTTGCAATCAATGAGGTTCATGGATCCATCCACTCAGTATTTCTTGTTGAGTTCTTGCAGTTGCATTTAGGCTGTATGATCTGAGGCAAACTGGGTTTATCGAGCGAGAAGAAGTGAGTATCAGTGAAAGCCATTTTATGTTCCTGGAACGTTCTGATGGTTGAAAACTTGGGTGCATGTGCAAACTTTTTTAGCTAAGCAGCCTTTGGTTTATTTCAGGTTAGGCAAATGGTAATTGCCATTTTGATGGAATCTGACATTACACTTTCAGATGATCTTCTTGAGGCAATCATTGACAAGGTAAGCATCTATACAAATTTGAATTTCTTTATTTTTAGAGCATATCGGTACTCATAAGATCGTCACTCTTGTAGACATTTGCAGATGCTGATTGGGACAAGGATGGTAGAATCAGTAAAGAAGAGTGGAAGGATTTTGTGATTCGACACCCAAACCTCTTGAAGAACATGACTCTTCCTTATTTGAAGTATGTTACTGGCCCTATATCTTTATATGCTATTCCGTTCCCAATTAAATCCATCTTCAAATTGCCCCCCTTTGAATCTACAAGCCCAGCTTGTTAATACTTGTAACATTTTCCAGGGACGTGACAACAGTATTTCCAAGTTTTGTTTTTAACACAAAATTGGAAGACTCAGAATGAAGTGTCTTCTACCAAGGGAGTACTTAAAAAAACGGTATTCTTTGCTTCAGTTACATATTTAGTGGTTTTTCATAGTAATAAAAGATGACTCATTATTACTTTTCTCAAAAGCCCTTATGACTTTTGGTAATGTAAATTGTGATCCTAGATGATTCATCTTTGCTAAAACAGGCGAAGGCACTCACTGCAAGAAAGGCCAGGATGGCGGTACCAGGAGATCCATGATTACACCTCACCAGCTAGGGATGTAGCCCCCGATTTTTATGATCTGTTTTGAAGCCTGTATTTTCAAGCGAGCAGAGAACTACACTATCATTGCCTCAACAGTTCTCCTTTGATCACCGTGTGTTATGTGTATACTATTTTTCCTGGTGATCAAATTGTTGCTTATTCTGTATATAGTTTTCTGAATGCAAAAAGAATAATTGTCACATGCAATGTAAATTATAGCTTGAAGAAAAGATGTGTTCCTGATTTCAGGCACCATAAGTTTTTGGATGAATGTATGCCAAAAGATAATGATAATGACAATAGGGTCATGTATGAGTTGTTTGCAAGTTATTTCTAAATATTTATTGTAAATAAAATCATCATATTATTTTCAGAAACTTCTGGCCTGAATATGCATTGCTTCCCAAATCTTCACAATACTTTAGTTGGATTTTCATTATATCTCTTCAACTTGGCTTCTAAAGTGTGGACGTTTTGATGGTCGAATGGAAGCAAACGCCCCGCCACTGGTAGTGTGGACCCGGATCCTCTCCAATTGAGAGGAACCGAAAAGGAGTCATGTGAAATTATAAAAATGTCCCTATATATAAACCCCACTCTTGTAACCTCTCACTCCATTTTTTTTTCCCCTTCCTTTTATTTTGTTTTGTTCCATCGTATTTTATTATTGGTTTTGTTGCCTGTTTTTTTCAAGTGTATGTCGTTTTGACTCTAGGGTAGGGTGGAAATTTTGGTTAATGGGTCGGGTTCGTGTCGCGTCAAAACATATGTATATTACTAAATGTGTCAATTTGAATCCAACCTATTTAATTAAACAGATTAAACTTCTTAATCTTGATACGACTCGTTTAAATAAATGGGTAACAAGAGCCGCGTAACCCATTTAATAACAGATCATGTTGGGTTGACTCAAACACAACTCATGTCAACGGGTTTAATATAAATGGGTTAAATTAACCCAAATACTTAGTATAACCTGATTAACACAATTTCATATCTTATAAGTATAAATTATATCAATTGTACACATTTTTTCAAACTAGATTCATGACAATCAATATCAAATTAACTATAATTAGTAAACATAACCCAACTTTTCGATGTAATATCCAATCATAATAATATTTCAATCCAATAAAGTTTATCTACATAAACAAATGCAAAGTAATAAAAGAAAATAAGATTACATGTGTAATTGGGTCTATACTTTAGGGTTTTAATTTTTAAATGGTGAATATATATATTTTTAAATAATTTATACGGGTTGCGCGGGTCACCTGTAGGTTAAGCAAGTTTACCCGAAATGATCCGTTTATTAATCAAAAACCTAGTTTGACCCAAATTATATTTACTAAACATTAATTCGCTAATTTTGTATTGAGTTCATATTGATTCTTAAATCATACTCTATAGGCTTTTTCAGCAAGCAAGCCTCCTTCTCTCACGAGTAACATGACACCTCACCTCCAAGACACCATTTTTGTTCCCTTCTTCCCCCCGGTCTTAATGGCTCTTGCACCTAGATCTAGTTCGGGTAATGAACTTCTGAGTTCTGACCTTGATGTATCTTTGCTAACCATCTAATTTTTTTTTTTTTAGTATCCTTCCTTCACATTTTGACACATATTAATAAGTTGTAAAAAAATTATAAGTTCAGCATTTTTCCATACACTTTACCACTATTTGTTATGACTTATGAGTAGTTTAGTTTTTTTTTTGTTTTTTGTTTTAAATGAAATTCATTTGATCAGAAAAAATACCCTATTTTGTCTACTCAGATCAAGTGCCACGTATGCAATATTCGGGTGTATCGAACCCCACGCTTACAAAGAGAACCATCTCTCTTTTCAGCTGCTTCAGAACAAAGAAGAAGAAGAAGAAGAAGAAGAAAGAAGAGGGAAATGGCGGACAAGCCAAGCCGAGCACTGGTGTTGTACGGGGACGGGTTGGCTCGTTTCATCGACCCATCGCACAATAATCTCCACTCTCTCGCGTCCAAAGCTTCCTGTGGCTTCTTGACCCTACCCAATGCCCCTCCCTCTGGTTCTACTCTCTCCTTCCTTTTTCCCTCTACTGTGGTTTAAATTGATATATCAATCACACTCTTCAATTTACAACTTAATTTCGTTTTATTAGTCATGCATAAAAAATAATAATAATAATAATAATAAATGAAAAATAGATTGGGATTTTATTATCAAATTCCTCGAAACAAAAAAAAAAAAAAAATACTAATTGGATGCGTGAAAAATAAAAAAATAAAGTTAAATTGATGTTTCCTCTGTATTTTGTCTGCCTTTAAAGCCTTCAGTTTTGATGAACTCCATGCAATTGAGGCGGGTAGATTAAACACTGACACTCCATGCAGTTGGGGTATAGATTCGAATATTCTAGTGTAATTGGTTTTTTGTTTTGCTGGTTGTTGTTCTTGTGTAGGGCTGTGTTGGCCTGGTAGATATACGGAGAGGATTGGTGGGGGTTGATACTTGTATAGTGTCAGTGTTTCTTTAGTTTTCACTAAAGAGAGTTTTGTAGTTGTTTTGTTTGTTTGATATAAATTCACACATTCATACAAAAAAAAAAAAAAAATGGGCAAATTTTAGTCCATATGCGCACCCCAATCATAGGAAGCTTTTTTTTTTATTATTATTTTTGGGTGAATAAAAGCTTTATTGCACAAACACAACAATACAACTCTCCAGAGGCCTGGAAACACGGTTCAAATTAAGAACCAAACACAAATCACAAAAGCTACCTCAAACGGAGGAAACAACAAACAAAACAAATAGCCAACACACACAGCTCTAAACACCAAGGAGATTAAACAAAGCAAATTCCAAAGACAAGACTACTTTGAAACAAACTTTGAAATCAATCTAACTTTCACTTCCCATCTGATCTTGGAAAGAAGAGCATCCTCAGACCGAGGGGTACCACTATGCAGCAACAAGTTTCTCTGAATCCAGAGATTGTAAACACTAGCTGCAAGGCAAAGCTTCAGAGCTGCCACACGCAAGCTCTTCCCTCTCATATGTCGTTTACTCCACCGAGAAACATCCTCCCAAACCACCGGAGGATCTGCTACACCACACTCAGCCATTAAAGCAGTCCAAATTCTCTTACTCAGAGAACACTCAAAGAAGAGATGGTTTCTATTCTCTTGTTTAGAGTGACAGAAGAGACACAAAGAATCCCCTTTATAACCCCATCGTCACATATGCTCCCTAGTGATAAGAGCATCATAAAAAGCCAGCCAAAGGAAGAACGCTTGACGAGGAATAGCAGCTGGGAACCAAACAGTCTTAAACCAATCTACAACCGGCTTCCTCTCTCTAAGCCTTTCCCAAGTTTCAGCACTTGAGAACTCACCACTCTTAGAAGCCCAGACCGGGTGATCAACTTCACCAATCTCAACATCTGGCAGCAAACTCTGAATAACAACTAAGTCATCAGACCTAGCCTGAGGCCAGTACCATTCCCCACAACGAATGATAGAGGAAAGTTTCGGACCAATGGAAGGGCCTGCATCATAGACAACCCTGCTACCATATGTGTCCAATAAACCACCTGTAGGATGCCAAACATCATGCCAAAGAAAAATGTTATTGCCATTACCAACTCTAAAGCTGATAAATTGCTTAGCAATGCTTCTGAGCTTATTTTGTGAGGTGAGTTTGCCATCTTCCCCGAGAGGCTATTAATTTATGCAACCTATTAGATGCAGAAGTTCAATTGGTGCCCAAGATCTAGCATAGAGCTCTTGAGGGGGATAAGTTTTACTAAATATGCATTATTGTCATAGGTTTAAAAACCCCATATATGCGCCTTGCAGATGGTCCAATTTGAATCACCTTATGCTGGTTCTGTTTCATGGTTATTCAGCATTCTTTTCCTCCTCAATTTGCTCTTGAAGTTGTTCAATCTATGTTCATTGAGATTGACTTGAATTTAGATTGCAGAAATTGAGGATGAGAGAGTAGTTAGGGAGTTTGCAGTATTGCTGGATGCTTGTGAAGCTCATCTCAACAAGGTGAGATCCCCATACTTTTAGCATCAGAGAGTGGTTTTATGATGAAGTGTAATAAAAAAAATATGATGTCTTGGTTTTTCAGAGTGGCAATACAGCTAAAATGCCAACCATTGATGAGAGGTATTAT
Organism: Alnus glutinosa; assembly: GCF_958979055.1. Taxonomy (NCBI): domain Eukaryota; kingdom Viridiplantae; phylum Streptophyta; class Magnoliopsida; order Fagales; family Betulaceae; genus Alnus; species Alnus glutinosa. Next base: position 11,802,353 of record NC_084889.1, on the reverse strand, counting down.
TTTTCTCTTCTGTTCTCTGTAGTTGCTGTCTTATATGCTGAAATGTAATTAGACAATATCAACCAACATGCTTTCGAACTTCAGGTTCATGGGTATGAAAGCTGCTATAATCACAAACAGCCCAAGTTTGAAATCTTTTGGTGCCAAAATTGGCTGTAATGTGTTGAAATTTGATGATTTAATGAAAAATGTATGTTGCCTTGCGGAACTACCGGCCAATGTTGTGGCCTCTAAGTTGCTAAATTTGCTTGGATTTAAAGAAGGGAACACACTGGAGATAAGTGAGTATGATTTAGTTTTTGTGCACATTGGGGATGGCGAAAAGGTAAATGGTGAGAGAAACAAAGCTGTTGCCGATGACACTGTGTATGTCAATACCTTGGTTGGTGGTGTAATGCAGATAGCCCAACCTGGATCCGAAATCAGTTCTCGTCTGCATTTGTCCCTTGTGATGAGTTATGGCAATGTCCCAGAGGACGATGATCCCAACTTGTCAGTTTTGATTGCTAAAGATGAGAAGAACTCTGATCTTTCGGTGCTCTTCCCTCGTCAAAGTTACACACTGAGAGGAGAGAAACCACGGAAAGATGTTAGGTGAGTAAAAAATTGGTGGTTTCAAGCACTTTTAAACATTTGTTACAGCTCCAGCTAATTTATGTTGAACAGGCACCATTGCCCAATGTTGATTGCTCAATGGCAGTATGGTGTGACCCGCAAGGATATGGTAGAGGCATTTTCCTTTAAAGATTTTAAGGAGGTACAAGTTAAAGTTATCAGACACGTAATTTCTTCACATCTAGAAGTAAATGTTTTATAGTATATTGTAATTGTAATTTCTTCACTTGTATGAGTTACTAAATATTTGATGTTAGTATTACTTGAAGTTAATCAGCAGTAAGACCTAAATCAAATAGATTTTTGGGCATATTATATGGTATTTTAATTCCAAACATGTGCTCTCTTGCATGTTCTTTACATAGTGGAGATGTGCTATGGAATAAAATGTACTTCTAATAAATGGCCTTGTACATTATCAGCCTAGTGAATTTTGTCACCATCATGACATGGAACCAGCTGGAATTGTTGAGAAATTTATTGTATTGACTAATGACTAATAATCTGTGCCCACAAGTGCACTAGCTTTTGATTTTATGCCTTAAAATTCATTTAGTTTGGAAGATCATTTCAAACCTTTTCCTAGGATGCACTCCTGCAGGTTCTGCATAATTGCTTGTGTATATTAATATGAATATGTATGTATAGTTGCTTAATTTGTCTAGGCTTTTATCGGTTAACAAATCTTTTGTATAGTTGCTTAATGCTTGACCATGTGTATAATAAATAATTTTCTCCTCTTTTTCTTTGTGCAGCATGGTGGAGTTCTTGCGATACCAGCAGATAGGTTTCTGCATGAGGTTGCCTTTAAGCTTTGGAAGGCCCCCAAGTATGGTGCATGAGATATATTTATCAACTGTGTAATGTGGGACAATGCTTATATTTTAAACATAAGCACCTAAGATAAATCCGAATGATACAGCTGTCCTGTCTTGATCCTCAAATACTGTTAAATCTTTTTTTGGTTTTTTGTTAAATCAGGCACTGCTTATAATACAACCGTTTTGCTTGTGACCTTGATAGACTTGATATTGGGACATGCTATTCGATCGAGGCCCCATGCAATTTCTTAGAATTTCAGAACCTGTAATTCTGTAATTCTCAAATGAACTGTCTGAATCCTGCCACAGAAACTTTGGGAGAAAGTCAAAAATAAAATAACATGCTAAGTAAAGGGGCGGCCGGACTTTCCCTTGAGGTGATCAGTCACTCCTCAAGTTGGTGGTCGCCCCCCCCACCCTCCCCCCCCCCAAAAAAAAAAAAGTTTAATGGTGAGTTTAGGTATTTGATTTTTGAAATTTGAATTCAATTATTATTTGATGTGTGAATTTCGAAGCAAATAAAAGATGTTTGGTTGATTGATAGAATTTAAATTGTATTTGAAATCATGTTTGAGGGAGAGTTGTATGAGATTATTTTTTTACGAAAAACTATGGTAGGAAATAATTGGAGCTATGAAAAGTTGTGTAAAATTATTGGAGTTATGAAAATTAGTGTGAAATAATAATTGAAATAATAATTGTTTAATAATTACAAATATGACTAATTTATTAATATTTAATTTAATGTTTAATATAAATTAATTTGTTTCTTAAAATCTAAGATAAATATGGATTTTCTTTTTTGGTCATAATTTTTTTTTTATTATTTATTTTTTATGCAGTTGAGCCATTGTTTGTTTCTTTTCCGATTATTTTCTGACTTTTTGGGCCTTTTTTTTTTTTTAAGATTTTTTATTATATTATATTGTTTTTGGGTTTTATGTGGGTAGCGGTGGGAAAGGAAAAAAATAAATAAATTAAAAAAGGGGGTGGTTTTTACCTGGGCGACGAACCTGTTGAAATAAGGAGAAAAAAAATTTGAATGGAAATTATCCTGTGCACGCAAGCTCACCATAAGATCAGTTTTTTGAATAATTTTGTCCATTTACAACTGTTGGATGAGAGAAAAGTTTCATTCAATGGTTGTCATTGCCACTTTGACGTATACATTATGTACATGCAACCATGATCCACCATTTTCCAAAATTTGTTAGGTATAGGCACTTGTAACCTGATTTTTCAAATCAACAGCGTAAATGAAACTTTGGTTATCGCATGAACTAATTAAATTCAAATGGACGGTGTGGATTGGAAAAGTGGTGTGGAAGTTGTACACCACTTTTCCTTTATTAATGGTTCACACGTAAAATGACTCATGCGTGAACCAATGAAAATGAAAATAATGCCAAAGTTAATGCGTGAAATGCTTCTGTTGCTTTAGTCCACGCAAAAGTTAATGCATCTGTTGCCCTGGTCCAAGCAAAAGGGGATGAGACGTGCCTGGTACAATGCGAATATAAAGCTGTCTGACGCTTTTCTTTGGTCGACGAAAAATCATCCGTTGGTTTTGCAAATCCTTAAAATTTGAATTGAAGTTTGAAATTTGTAGTAAAAAGGGGTTTCATTCAGGACAAATTAAGATTTTATTCAAATACCAGGCCCGCCTAAAAAATTCCGAGGCTATAGCAAATAGAATTTCGATTATTTTTGCATCCAAACGCACCATAAGAAATTTAGGGGTACTCAAGGGTGAGGCGGCTGGTGCCACCACTTTCGATGGTTCAAGGAGCTACCTCATGGGTCGTGCCACCACTTCCAATAGTTCAAGGTGTAGCTAACCAACCCCTCACTCCAAAGGTGCATACCCCTTGGAGTAGCTAACCAATTCCTTGAGGTGCCTTTATTTATTTATTATTATTTTTTTTTTGTGTAATTGTAAAGACTTCTTTCCAAATTATCACGACGATAGCCATATTTTTGGAAGGCAGCTACTCAACATTTTTTCAGATGTCAATTAGTTTGTCCATGCTTCTATCTCCATGCCTAAATCTTCTCACAGGTGCAAGCATCCTGCCCCATAAAGAATTTAAGTCACTCCATTACGAGTGTCCAAATACAATAATCAAATCTACCACGTTCAAAATTTTGGCGGCCAAGCTTAGCCGATAATGATGCTGAATATTCAATTTTCCTTTCTTAAATTGATAATCTACACTTGAAACAATTTCTTGATGCTGGCAAGACTTGTTTGATAACAAATACTACCAGAAAACTTACAGCAACTCCTCAACTGTTTCACAAACACAACATAAGAAGGGACACCCATACTACATATCTAGTTTCCTTTGAACAACTCTTCAACCTCAATGACAAATGAACTAGCATTCTAACAAGCTTTTGACACAATAAGTACCCATAAGAAACCACCCAATAAGGAGGACAGAGAAGGATAGGAGCCCGATCAAGAACGGCCACCCGGCCATGAAAACACAGAGGCATAGCACCAATATAAAAGGGAGGAATGATCTTAAGATTGACATGCTATCAACCCAATGCCCCTTGTGTAGTATAAGAGCTGCCACATTTATCATATTCCAACTCATTGACCCGCCATAACAGAGCCGATTAAGACAGTTGGCAATAAATGAGTGGCAGTTGCATGTAAAGAGGTTGTAGTATTTATGCTCAAAGTTGTGCATACTTGACCGTAGGGCATCATCCCATGTGATTGATGTTCCATACTCTGCATGCCTGTAGCCATTCTTGCAGGTGTGCCCAGATAGGTTTGGGGGAAAGCAGCACTACAATAACATTCAAATTCCACAACAAAATTGTCAATGGGTCGATAGATAGGCTAAAGTCTACACAGTCAACATTAACTCTTTACATAAGATAAATGAGAGACATCATAATTCTAATCACTTCATTTAGTCATACCAACAAAGTGGCATCACAATTTCAGAGATGGGAAGGACAAGGAAATGGAAATTATTTTCCGTCTCCGATTTGCCACAAAAGTGCACTCAAACATTAACCATCTGGTGGATGAGGATTAAAGCGTGTGTGGGTGCAGGCACCAAAATAGTACACAATGGAGCAGAATATGGACTGTACCTGTTCTCTATCAAGCTGAAGATTTGCCACAAAAGTGCACTCAAACATTAACCATCTGGTTGATGATGATTAAACTGTGTGTGAGTGCAGGCACCAAAATAGTACACAATGGGGCAGAATATCGACTGTACCTGTTCTCTATCAAGCTGAAGATATCTTGCTACAGCACCAAATGCAAAATCATCAACATTTACGAAATTGGATCCTGAAAAATCTAAAATAGCTCCATCCTCCCGGCATATGCCAACATGCCCAATGAAAGGCGCCAACCACGAGACTACTGGGAGTGGAGTCCAAACTAAACAACATGGGAACTTTGCCTTCTTTGGATCAATTTCCTCCAGTGGCCACAGCTCATGCCGAATCCTCTGTGTAGAACTCGAATGCTCAACATCATAAGCTATTGTTAACTCCATATTCGGAATTCTTCCGAGTGACATATGGTTTTTGTTCAATTTCCAATCGAGAACCATCAATCCGTCAAATGACGTCCACAAGCGTATTATTGTCCAAACTGAATAAGTAGACCTAGTGAATCAGTTATTCTTTCAGGAATAAACAACAACAATTGGAAGGTATTTGGCAAAAAGGATTTAAACAGGATATTGTGCAAACTAAAACTGCCAAATCTCAGGGTACAACAACACATATACAACTATTGACTATCAGAGTAAAAATAAAAAATAAAAAATAAAAAATGGAAAAGCATCTCCTCATTGGACTCATTAAGCAATTGTCACAGCATAAATTCTCCAAATACATCTATTACACATCACATGAGCTCCAAAAAGATGTATACATGTTATCAAAATCTATTAGACAATTTCAACACATTGCTGCACCCAGAATACTATTCTAACTATAATAAGCGGGCAAAAGCTAAAAATAAACTGCCTTTTACTCCAACACTCATTATCTGTTCTGATGACACTGCCATACCTCTCTTTATTGATAATTACACTCGTTTCAAAGAAAACAATGGGGTAAAACACCAACCAAGGTGAGTAATCCAAGTAAGCCATTGTGTACAAAATTTTATGACATCTCACCAAAAAATAAATAAGATTGAACAACAAATAACACACCATTTACCATGCCAACGAGCATGCAGTACTTGGTTAAACGCCAACATTTCCTGTATTGGTGATGGAATTGGTTTTGCATGCCAAAACCCACTCTTCCTACCTCGCCCACCTTAAAATAAATAAATCTCAAGCCAAATCATACTTTTAGTTGAGAAAAAATTGTGGATAAACTTCACTTCAATTTGGGCACAAGATGTCATTCTTTCAAAATCCCATGTCTATGTAAACCTACCCTAATCCCAACACTATGACTCTATCATTAGAATCCATTTCTTGCATCAAACTATATTTAAGGCGATGCTTTTGTAAATGTAGCACCCTTCATCTCACTTAAGGCCTCGATTCAAATTCTTTATGGTTCTCGTTTGTCATTGAACAGACTCAAATTTCACTAATCTTACACAACCTCCACTCTGCTTGGCCTCAACTTCCACCAAATATATTGAGAAACCATTACGCCATTATGCTTTCCTTGCAATTGACCATCAACACCAAGGATAGCACAGGAAGCCCAAGAGAGGGAGAAGGAGTAAATTGATTTATTGTACTTCTCTGTATCCTCTCTCTCATTAATATAAAAAGTTAGGATCATGGGATTTGATCATGAGCAACGATGCTGAAAATCTATACTCGATAATATTGCAAAATTCTCATATCTAGGTTTCCTTGGGTTAAGGTTTTCCATTTACAAAACATTGAAACAGTTGCCCGCATCCTAGAATTTGAGCATTATTTTTTGATCTAGAAGTTCTCAACAAAATAACAAAAATTGCTCCATTTAGCTGAATAGCTGTTTTACAGCGTAGTTTGAGGAAATTATGATATGTCTACATTTCAATTCGATAAGATCTTTTTTCCTTTTCAAAATTGGTTTTTTTTTTTTTGGGGAAGTAAAATGGTCATCAAAACTGCCATATATTTATTTATTAAAAAAAAAAAGTAAACTAAGAAAGAAACCTAAACTAAGATAAAACTTGAACGTTTCACAGCTAAAGGAAGACTTCTTTATGCTACTATGCAGACAATAATTAGAGGCTTTCAGTAATAAAAAAACATTAAGCAACAATTCAAAGAACTATCTGAAAGGCTTTAAGAGAGAACGAAACAAAAAAAAAAGGGGGCGGGGGGGGGGGGGGGGGGACCGATTTGTCCACGGAAAATGCTAGCAAAACAAACCATGTGTAAAGACAAAATGGGACGCTTCAATTCCATTTTACCATGACTTTCCCACGATTTTCTCGGCAACCAAACGAAACCCAGATGGTTCTTCCGAAAATCCAGGAACAAATTGAAGAAGAACATGGTCCGAACCCACATATTAACGCATTTGAATCATTAAAGACTAAAAGGGTATACCATAAATACTGCAATACTGACCTGTAGACGGCAGTGATGCAGAAGCTGAGTCTGAAAATGCCTCCAGTGAAGGAAGCAGGGGAAGACAGAGACGAAGATCTCGAGGTCGGTAAAGAAGAAGTAGAAGCTGTGTCGTTGTTGTAGCAGTAATTGTCCTTGTTGTTGTTCATTGTGGAAGAGCAAGAACGATTTATTGTGACAAGATATCAAGGAAATCTTTCTTTTAATATTAATTATAAATTTGTGAGATTTTGAGGTGAATGAGGAGAAAAGAGGGGGAGGTGCATGAACACTCCCGATTTTCGCTTCTCTGGTGGGACCTATCTCCACACTATTTTTTTTTTCTTTTGTTGATGTGAAGTGTAAACTCACATTATACACCTCGTGGCTGTGAGCCTGTGAACTGCGTGAAGTCGCCGAAGAGCCGGTTAAATGCATGTATGTTAGTACACCGCTTCTCTCTTGTGGAACCTCTCCTCTTTCTCTCTCTAGACTTTTTATTATTATTATTATTAATTTTGTGAGCCTATTCACTACTTCTAACGAGTGCTCCAAAAGAGGAGTTAGGAATGGGCAAATCCTACCAAACCTGCAAAAATTGACCTGCAGGCCTACATGTGGAGATCGAATTTCATGTGTAAAATTGTGGATTTGGATTTCAAATTAGACTATCCGTGCGGGGTGGGGCGGGTCGCTTGTATAACTTTTTTAAAATCCTGGATACGTGACCTACCCCGCCCCATCTAAAACAAAAATACCTAAAAAATTCCTAAACTACCCCCTCCTAAAAAAAACCCTAAACTCCTAAATCCCTCATTCCCTCCCTCCTGGGTTTTGCGCCACTTAGCCTCACAAGTCACGCCCTCCTAAAGAATTGCGCCAGATCTTCGTTGATGTGTGTTGACGAAGAGCGGCTGAGATCGAAGAACCATAGTCTCCAAAACGAAGGCAATGGGGCAATGTTCTTCTAGAACTCTAACCTCAGTGGCCGGCACCGCCTGAAGTTGCCAAGAATTGTCTACTCTTCTACTGAACAACAGTTTGCATGGCTTCGATTCCCTTGTCATTTTTGGATTGAGGAGAAGGAGAGCTTATAGAGAAAGCAGTAGCTCAATTTGTTATCTTAAAAGCTATAGGAGGCCAAGTTGAAAAAGATGAAGTTTCTTTAACTGCTCTAACCATTCTTATAAACAGGATAATTTGTTTGTAAGTTTCTTCACTATTCATGCTTAAAATACTTGACCCGACCTGCGACCCGGCCAATACTATTCACTGTAGCGGGCCACGGGTAGGGTTTTTAAAACCTGCATGTGCAAGTTCAGGTGCCAAAATGGCCAATACCCGACCTGCCTCGACCCGTGCCCACCCTTAGGAAGAGGGATGGATTTTCCCATCTCCACCCACTCTACCGTGCCTCTCGCTATCACACAGTCTCCATCGGAGCTGTCACACCCTTCGTTCTATCCCAAATCTATCTAGACTTGTCCCGATCTACTCAGATTTGGCTCGAATCTTCCTAGATTTGACCTGGATTTAGCTACATCTGTCCCACAAGGCTCCATCGTGCCACATTCTTGTCTTCATCGATCTCACTGCTGCTCCACTCATCCTTTTGCCACTACAAGTGGGCCTCACGTGTCACTTCACTATCACTCCTTACTTTCGATGCTCGATTTTAGTTTATGTTATGATATTTGTTTTTATTTTCAGCTGTATTTTGTGGGTTATAGTCTCATTGTCCTTATGTGATTTTATCTTGTTGTAGAGACTTTTGTAACTAGAGTTCGTTCATTCTCTTCGACTTTTTAGCCCATTTTCTAGTTATTGTTCTTAATTTCGACATTGTATTTTCGTTTGCGTATGTTGTTGGGGAGTCCACTCCCTCTTGATTTTTTGTTTCTATGTAACCCTGTAAAAATTGGATTGGAAAAAAGAAATAAAAAATTAAAGGAATCATAAAGCCCATTAAGCAGAAATGAGACTTTTCAGTTTAAAATATCATTTCAATTGATATGTATAGTTTAATGTTTAATATGGTATGATTTTAAGAAAAAAGGCATGAGTTCGAATCTTTATAATAGCAAAATTTAAATTTTAGTATG